>NC_060977.1:1677500-1690000 GCF_910589235.1 Vespa crabro | reverse complement strand
TTTCTATTCAACGGACATTCCGTCAAGAAAAAATATATTCGACATTTTTTTGGTTAAAAAAAAAAAAAAAGAAAGAAAAAAAGAAAAAAGAAAAGAAATTAATTTTTTTCAGTAATAATATCAAAGTATAACATACGTATTATTATAATATCATCATTTATATTAATATTACCAAGTATAGTTAAAACTCTAACGATAGATAAAATGAATGTCGTGACAAAAATTTATATATATATATTTTTTTTTTTTTAAGAATTATACTAATTAAGTTAATTAGATCGATAGTATTATTAGAATAATATTTGATATAATAAGTAGGATTAATTATTATCTATAATTATAATTACACCTTCTAATTCTCTCTCTCTCTCTCTCTCTCTCTCTCTCTCTCTCTCTCTTACTTTCTCTAATATCATATATTACAAGTAACGTTAGACTTTTACATTATGTAATATTTATTATAAATATGATCGAACTATTACAGTTAATAAATGATTAAGAAATCATGACATGTACATGCATATACATAAATACATATATACGTATGTACATATAATAGTTGAGATGCTAATCGATAAAAATAGAATTACCACACCCTGAAACAATTCGAGAAACGTTTATGAGTATTCCATATAAGAGTGAAAGAGAAACACGTTCATACGACACATACTGATATTTTAATGTCGATGACGGGACCAAATAGAGACGTACGATGACGCGAAGGACGACGTTTATGTTAAACGATCTCTCTCTCTCTCTCTCTCTCTCTCTCTCTCTCCTTCTCTCTCTCTCCTTCTCTCACTCTCTAAAATACGTCAGATCGATTGCATAGAAATTTCTACTATTTCTATCAAATCATCTTAGTCATCTCGACGACATTCTTCAAAAGAAGACATTGCGCCAACATCATTTGCACATCCATATATACGTATGTACGTAATAGTATATTTCTTTCTTTCTAATCTTTTTTTTTTCTTTTTCCTTTTCTTTTTTTTCTTCTTCTCTTTTTTTTTTTTTTTTTTTTTTTTTTTATTAAAAGAAGTTATTGCGTGACAAAGAATTAGTACGTTTTTCAATCTGTAAGAAAGTAAATCGTGTTTGTAATACGATAAGGGAATACGAGATTGTGTAAATTGAAATTACTTAAGAAGCTATTTGAGTAACGTCCGACACGTGAAGGAATGACGTACGAACAGGAATCTCATATTGTATGACTAAGTCTTAGAAAATTTCTCTCTCTCTCTCTCTCTCATTCTATCTGTCTATTCATCTATCTATTTCTTTTTATCTCTCTCTTTCTCTCTCTCTCTCTCTCTCTCTCTCTCTCTCTCTCTCTCTCTCTTCTAATCTTTCCGTATATCTGCCTGTTTGTATGCCTCACTTTCTGTATCTATCAATCTTTTTCTGTCTCATTATTTATCTGACACTGTCTCACTCTCTTCCTTTCTATAATATGATATAATATAATATAATATATTATATTATAATATAATATAATATAATATAATATAATGTAATGTAATGTAATATAATATGATATAATATAATATGATATGCTATAATATGATATAAAATAATATAATAACATATAATATAATAATAATATGCGAGAAATGGAGTGGAACAGACTCTCTCTCTCTCTCTCTCTCTCTCTCTCTCTCTCTCTCTCTGCATCTCTACATCTATCTATCTATCTTCCTTTCACTTTCTGTCTCTATCTATCTATCTATCTCTCTCTTTGGCCTGTCTCTCTCTCTCTCTCTCTCTCTCTCTCTCTCTCTCTGTCTCTCTCTCTCTCTCTCTCTCTGTCTCACTGTCCTTGTCTTTCTTTTTATCTTTTGACCCGGTCTCTCTATTTCTCTTTCTATCTCTATTTGTCCGTCTATTCGTTTGTCAGTTAAATTATAAATAAATTATAATATCAAATGATTGATACTAACATCGAATTTATAAAATGATGATAACATAGAATTTATAAAACGAGAAATCTATATGATCGTATGCGTTTTATTCTTTTTTTTTTTTTTTTCTTTCTTAGTTCCATAGTTAAACGATTAAGATCCTTTTAAGGTCGAGTATCGTGGTTCGCATCTAACGGGAAATTCGCCGTTAGTTATTTGCAGAGTCGTCGACGAGGACACGACTGGCGTACATCCGCGACGAGTGCTTTTCTCTAACGATAAAGCTCTCTCTCTCGTAAAACGAGTAGTAGAGATCGATAGAGTTTCGAGTAGAATCGACAGAAACGCTTGGACACAAACACACTTCTCATCTTTCTCTTTTCACATCCTTTTTTGTGTGTGTGTGTGTGTGTGTCTGTGTATGTGTATGTGTATGTGTGTTGTCGATCTTGTGGGCTCTCTATCTTCTGTTGAGGTTGTATGTGTGTGTGCGCTCGATTTATGTATCTCGAGGACAACATCGTTCTCAATCAGCATCATCATCATCATCCATCATCATCATCATCATCATCATCATCTTCATCATCGTAGTCATCATCATCGTCATCGAATTATCAACTAGTTCGGTTTTGTTTCTTTGTTAATATTGTCTATGTTTCTATATATGTATGTTTGTATATATGTATTTACGTATATATAAGCGACAACATTCTATATTTTATTTACACTTACTTATTCTTTCTATATCCATTATCTTCGAGTATTTGGTCTTCTATTCGGATAAGGTACTGTATTTTTCTTTCATTTTATTTATTTTCTTTTCTTCTTTCTTTCTTCCTTTTTTTCTGTTCAATAATAATTTTCACGACCACCCAACCATTTTTCCATTTCTCCATTTTTCACTACATTTGTTTTTTCTTTTCTTTTTCTTCTTCTTTTCTTTCTTCTTTTGCTTTTTTCTTTTTTCTTTCTTGGATTCATACGTATTTATTCGCGTGATAATTTGTTTCGTTTTATTTTATTTTAATTTATTTTATTTCTTTGTTCTTTTTCTTCTTTTTTTTTTTTTTTTTTTCCTTTTCTTTTCTTTTTTGAGACGGTAAAGCGAGTACTTAGATATTAGATAATTTTTGATATAACGTTTTGATAATATTTCTCTGAAAATATTTCTTTAGGTTTATGCAATTACGTAACTCGTTTATATTTACAATAGAATTTGTTTTCTTTGGATAAAATACTGTATTTGATTATTTCCACGTATAACATTTTCCACGCACATGCACACGCATACGCATATATATATATATGTATATATATATATTCATAATATTGAGAATATTTCTCTTGTATATTACAAAATACAAGAGAATATGAATATATATATACATATATATATATATACGTATTCATCAATATTTACAATAAAATCTGTTTTCCCTCGATAAAATAGATACTTATTGATAATTTTCACATTATCTTACAAACGTTATATCCATTATTCTCCTATCTTTAAGATAAATGTTCGTTTATATTTATAAAAAAAAAAAAAAAAATAAAAAAAAAATTTGTTTTCTTTCATACCAAAATGACGTCACACTTTTTTGATAACTTCCATATATCCAAAGTTAAAAATATTTCTTCCTTCGCAATCTCATTTCTATTCTTTCCTATTCTTTTCTTGTTTTCATTTCTTTTTCTTTTTCTTTTGCGACGAACAGATAGATAGATAGATAGATAGATAGACAGATAGATAGATAGATGTTCATTTCTATCTGGACCATAGAATTTATTTTTTTTTTTCAACCAAAGTACTTAGATAATATCAATATGTATATCCATCAACCTTCGCACATTCTAATCTATTCTATTACGAATTAGAAAGAAACGAGCAACGCACATGGGTAGGCACACACACACACACACACGCACACATACATACAAACACAGAGACACATGTGTACCGTTGCTCACGCACAAGAACGAATCGTAAAAGCTATTACCGATAAATCAATGCTATTGACTCAAAGATAGAAAATTGAAAATAGCTTTGGCAGTTCTTTAAAATAATCTAATCCGCTTGCATAGGCATTAGACAAACGCGTTTTCTATGGAATTAAATAAAACGTTGATTTCTTTCTTTTCTTTTTATTTTTTTCTTTTTCTTTTTCTTTTTCTTCTCTTTCTTTTCTAACGACCTCGTCTTTATCATAACATTAAGGAAGACAAAGAATATGATTAAAGAAAAAGAGAAAGTAGATGAAGAAAAGGAAGAAAGGGAAGGTTATAGGGAGCGTGGGGGAGGGAAGAGTGGGACGCACTCTTCAACTCCAAAAAAAAACAAGTTGACTCCAAAGTCTCAAAGTTGATATTATAAAATCGATTAAACATTTTCAAAAAATCGTTTAGATTAGTGATCAAGCTTCCAATTTTATTAGTCGATAGTTAATCTTGTAATTTTCTCATATATTAAACGAAAGAATTTTGATCTAACAATCGTCATTCGCAAATTGAAAAAGTGAACGATCGATTTTTCAAAATAAATTAAAAACTTTGGACCGACATTCTTCTACTTATCGGTAGAGAGAAATAATCTGTTGAAAAAGGAAATAAAACAGAGATATTTCTCTCTCTCTCTCTCTCTCTTAATTTTTCTTTATCTCTCGGAGACATTTTATTGGAGTAGTCCAATTGTCAGCAATCTATATTCAAGCAAACACGCTTTTTTCTTTCCTTTCTTTTTTTTTTCTCTTTTTTCTTTTTTTTTTTTTTTTTTTTCTTACATGTCGAGATTGACGTCATAGAAAGAGAAGAGTTACGAGAGAGTACATTAGCAGAGACGAGGGAAACGTTTACATGGCAGTTAATTTCGGAACGTTATCGCAATTCCACTTCTTGATAGCTCAGCTCTCCTATCTCGAAGTCTGTTGGAGCTCATTATCGGTATATGCTATATCTTGAACACCAGAAAGAGGAACAACAAAAAAGAAAAAAAAAGGAACAAAAAGAAAAATAAAAGAAAAAGAAAAAGAAAAAAGAAATCGCAAAACACTAATTAGTCTATTCACCCGCTGTCCTTAGTTTAAAAAAAAAAAAAGAGAGAGAGAGAGAGAGAGAGAGAGAGCAAAGCAGACGTATGTATGTATATAAATACATTTACATGTGTGCGTATACGTCCTAGTTAAAGGGTAACCCCTTAGGAATGGAGCTTGTAATACATATATAGGTGTAAACTTTGAAGGATTTGAAATATATATATATATATATATATATATATATATATATATATATAATATTTATAAACGTATACACATATATAGTATTACAAAGGGTTGAAAAAAAGTTTTTAGATTATTTTAAGAATCAATTAATTACACCTCTTTCCCCGGTCAGACTTTTTTTTAAACTGTTTCATTCAGTTCTTTTTACCTTTCTTTTTTATTTCTTTCTTTTTTCTTTTTTTTTTTCTTTTCTTTTTTATATAGGCGTGTATATTTTTATATCGTAAAATTCCTAAGCGTAAGGAAACATTTTTTTTTTATTAACGCGACGATTTAGATTAAGGCGCGAACAGAAAAACGAAAGCAAAAACAAAAAGTAAGAAAAAAAATAAATAAATAAACGAAAAAGTGCAATTGATTTCTTTTTGCAGAAGAAAAGAAAAGAAAAATCACTTATTCCTTTTATTACAATCTCTAGTTATAACCTCTTTTGACATCTTTGAATTTCTAATCACAAATTTATTATACTTATTCTCTATTCTTAATTATCTAATCGTCATTCTATGAATAATCCGTATGGAAATTAATTTTATCGATGAAATTGTCTATTCGAAGTGGATGACAAGGGCGATAATGACGACGACGTTCACCTCAAAACAGGTTTTGATCGTCTAATCGGGCGCACGTATAATACACGCGTCCACCCTTCGCTTAATCAATATGATTGAGTTTCGCGTTTGCGGCGTACAATATCTATTGAACGTATGTGTACGTAGGCGCGCGCACGTGCAAATGTGTGTAGGTGTGTGTGTGTGTGTATACCTATCCGGCCCTAATCTTGTCAACCCAAAGACGATCGAGGGAACAATGAAGGATCTATTCTCTTGAGTTGTTATCATTGTTCTAGTTAGCTTTTGTCGTCGAATATATATATATATATATATATATATATATATATATATGTGTATACATACATATATGAATCCTTTAAGTCGTTAGATAGAGAGAGAGAGAGAGAGAGAGAGAGAGAGATTAGGATTTTAAGACGATAATGTCATCTCGTTATCGTTGGCATTTAATTCGAGATTTTCAATTTCGAAACTTTAGAATGATTTTATTTATCGATTTTCTTTTTTTTTATTTTTTCCTTTTTTGTTTCGTTCTCCTTCTTATTTTTCATTCTTTCCTTTTCTATTTTTCTCACGTGCGTACTTTCTCTTCATTTAATTCAATTATGTAATAATAATCGTAGTTCAAGGGAGACACGAAATATTCAAACGTCGTTCTAATTCCATTATCTTATGCCGATTTAGATTTTAATCCGTCTGTGAGATCTAATCATTTTCCATGGATATAGAAATTAATCCTACATTGTTATTCATTCATAATATAATTATATTATTTATTCTTACTAGCGGAAGAAAAAAATTAAAAAGGAAAAAAAAAAAAGAAGAAAAAAGAAAAGGAAAGAAGAAGAAGATAAAGAAAAACAAATTAAAAAGGAATTTCAAATCAAATCAAATCAAATCAAATCAAATCAAATCAAATTAAAATCATCGGGTGGACAAATTCTCTAATCTCAACTGATGATATCACATTATCTTTAATATCATATTAGCTCTGATCGTTTAATAATGAAAGAAAGAAAGAAAGAAAGAAAAAGAAATCTTATAAAAATGTCGCCTAATCTGATGTCATATTCTAAGTTAAAATGGTGTGTATAAGTTGGCTCTGTTAACGGGTCAGAGCCAATTTTGAAGAATCAAAGGAGAAACATCATCATTATCATTATCATCATTCACGTCATTGTCATCGTCATCGTCATCATCATCGTCGTCGTCGTTGTCGTCATCTAATTGTATAAATCCAATTTTTAATTTTCTCCTCTTTAAATAGAATACGCAAAATCATTTATTCTCAATGTATTTAACTATTTATATTAAAAGTATATACGTATTTAATCGTACATATCTATTAGTACGTAAGAACGTAATACGTAAAACTCGTAATAATTGCGAATTACATCTTTATGCTCGGATGTAATAGTGAGTGAGTAAAGTGAATAAAGTGAGTAAGTGAGTGAGTAGCTGCTAGAGAGAGAGAAAGAGACAGAGAGAGAGAGACAGACTGACTGAGAAAAAGTGGAGGGGTAGGTAGAAGGGGATTGTGGAGGAAAGAGAGGAGTGAGGATATGTGTGTGTGTGTGTGTGTGTGTGTGTGTGTGTGTGTGTTGGAAAGGAGCATAAAATAATCGTGTCGTGACGCGAGCAAAAGACGCGAGGTAACGATTTATAAATACTTCGCTTTGTACATTAGTATTTGATATTCCTCTCGTTGCCATCGTCTTTTGATGGCCATCCGCATTAAGCGCGCTCGCGCACCCTACACACACACACGCGCGCGCGCACAGACACGTACACGCATAGCATACGCGCGACTACTTTACACGTAGCAGGAAATAACATAACGAAGATGATCATGATGATGATGATGATGATAATTAAAAAGAAGAAAAAAAAAAGAAGAAGAAGGATAAAGAAAAAAGTAAACGAAGACAATTAAGAGAAATCTGAGCCTTCTTTCTGTCTCTCTCTTTCTCAAAATTTTTCAACAATAAAATATGTCAATTTTTTTTCTTTTTTTTTTTTTTTTTTTTTTTTTTTTTTTTTTTTTTTTTTTTTTTTTTTTTTTTTAATCACTATTATACTATATCGTTATTATTACAGAGATTAACAGTAACATGAACAGCTGCAATAGCAACAAGAGTAATAGCAATAAGATATAAACGTTAGATAGAATAGATAAAGATATTTTTGTTTGTTTGTTGTGCGATGTGTATGTATGTATATATGGTATGTATGTGTGTGGGTGGGCGTTCGGTAGTGGTAGGTATGTGTTATGACTTTTCATTTCTTAAATGTATACCATAAGAGTATAAACACATCTATAAGTGTATATACATACATGTATTTACATGTTTAACGTTGCTTTTTCTATTCGATAAGAGAATCAATCTTCTTAATACGAATTTAACGCGAATGTTTTTTATTAGTATTGAGTATTACTAGACTACGTCATTGAAAAAAAAAAAAAAAAAAAAAAAAAAAAAAAAAGGAAGGAAGGAAAGAAAAAAAGGAAAAGAAAAAGAAAATTAAAAAGACCACTAATGAGGAGCATTAGAGTAAGAGAATAAAAAAAATGAGTGAGAGAAAGAGAAAGAGAGAGAGATAGAGAGAGAAATGGAGGAGAAGGAAAGCATTGAAAACCGATATATAATTACAACCTAATTAAGTTTTTTCATTTCGAACGAGGTCAAGCTTTCCTACGGGCGCGCATGCGAGAGAGAGAGAGAGATAGAGAGAGAGATAGAGAGAGAGAGATAGAGAGAGAGAGAGAAAGAGAGGTACTATTAAAAAACAGAGAAAAAAAGAGAAGAAGAAAAATTGAATAAAACAAAATCTAATGAAAAAGATGGAAAGAAAAATTTTTACGCAGGATAAAATTATGAAACTGGAGAGATAAAGAAAATGAAACGATCAAGAAGCATAAAACGAAATTAAAAGATCGAGGAAAAAACGAAACAAGGACGATGAAAGAAGAAGAACGAGAAAAACAAAATTTTTAATAAATTAATTAGATACTACAATTATGAATACTTTTGACTTTTTAAAACAATAAATGGGATGAGGAAAGACGTGCGATAAGGAAAACGATAAATCGATCTTCTTATCTTTTTCATTCTCGTGCAAACACTAAACGTTATTTGAGGAAAGATAGATAGATAGAGAGAGAGAGAGAGAGAGAGAGAGAGCGTCTAGCTGTTTCCCATTGTTTCATTCGTTAATAAGATAAAGAGTATTTAACGCGTTCATTTAAGTTTGACGCACATTCGGTTGTCTAGATAGACCAAAGAGAGAGAGAGAGAGAGAGAGAGAGAAGGAGAGAGAGAGAAGAAGCCCTATTCGACGTATTTAACGTTTTGTCTCATGACGTGTTTGCATTTGCGTCAGCAAAGAGAAGAGAAACGAGAGGAAAAAGAGAAGAGAAATTAAACAGTTGGAAACAGCTTCATTGGCTCGTTGTTATTATTATTATTATTATTATTATTATTATTATTATTGTTGCTGTCCTGTTTCGGTAAAATCAGGTATGATATGACATTGAGTTGATTAGTGTTTTTTTTTCTAATCCTTTTAGAAGAAAAAAAAGAGATAGAAAAAAAAAAAAATATATATATATATATATATATATATATATATATATATAGAGAGAGAGAGAGAGAGAGAGAGAGAGAATGAGAAAGAGAGAGAGAGAGAGAGAGAGAGAGAGAGAGATATCGTTGTATCATTCGATTCGTCAGTTTTATTAAAAAGTGTCCGAGAGAGCGATTAAAACATATCCAATTGCCGTAGGGTCAATGAAATGGTATGCCCGCGAAACATGCATGTTACTAGTGATATATGTGTATCTCTATCTATCTACTATCCATCCATCCATCTATCTATCTATTCTTCTATCTATCTATCTATCTATCTATATATTTCATGGTCGGTACTCACATACTAATGCATTGGTATGCATCGATTACGTCAGGAACTTGTATCGATGCAAGTAGTATAAGTGAGTGAACGAACGAGGGAGAATGAGAGAAAGAGAGAAAAGAAAAAGAGAGAGAGAGAGAGAGAGAGAGAGACATCAGATGAGGCTATGATTGTTAGTGTTAGTGTTAGTGTTAGTATTAGTATTAGTGCGTGTAGGATAGATACCTTACTAGCAAATTGCTACAGACACACTGATCGCCGGAGAACTGAGCAACGTGCTATAAAAGTAGCAAAGTACGTAGCGTACCTATCGCGGGTAAAAAGTGATTGGTGTGCGTTTAGATCCCAATGCGGCTCCCTGCCACATTAGATTCACGTGCGAATAGAACAACTCCGATAGTTAGTATGACGCACACGCTTCAAACGCGATAAGAGCAATCGGAAGTTAGATGGGATATTAACGCGGAAAAATATCTATCTTTTTTCTTCTTTTGCTTCTCTTCTTTTCTTTCCTTTTTTTTTTCGCTTTCCTTTTTTTCCTTTATTTTTCTTTCTTTTTTTCTTTTTCTTTTTTTTATGATCTGATACTATTATTGTTTTCTAAATGAAGTATTTATATGCATATATATATATATATATACATATTCTTAAGTGTAAATTATGATAATTATATCACTGATAATAATAATAAAAATAATAATAATAATAATAATTAATGATAATAATAATAATAATAATACTAATAATAATAACAAAATAATAATAATATATAGGGAGTAAAATCTAAATTTTAATGTAGACATTCGTGAGAAGATTTGATTTAACGTATCTAAATAGATAGATCGATGATCTAACTCTTTGAACAACAAATAATGATAATAAAAAATAATATGATTAATAATGACGAGTATAAAAGCAGAAGAAGAAGAAGAAGAAGAAGAAGAAAAAAAAAAAGAAAAAGAAAAATAAAAAGAAAAAGAAAAAGAAAAGAAAAAGATAAAAAATAAAATCATATTAATAGAAATGTTACGAATAATACGAATAATAATACGAAAAGAAATAATAATAATAATTATTATTATTATAACAAAAATAATAAATCGATGGAGAAGGAGAGACAGAGTGAGACAGAGATAGAGACAGAGACACAGAGAGAGAGAGAGAGAGAGAGAGAGAGAGAGAGAGAGAGAAAGACAGAGAGAGAGAGAGAGAGAGAGAGAGAGAGAGAGAGAGAGAGAGGAGAAGGCCAGACAGTGTCTCGTTCTCTCATTTCATTGGAATTTTCTATTCGCGAGCAGTCTTCTATCTCTCTTTACGACGGATTCGTATCTGCCCTCGTTGTTTCGCGAGAAGAGAATATATTCGGTGGCAGTCGGCCAAGAGAAAAATCCAGACGAGTCTCTCTCTCTCTCTTTCTCTCTCTCTCTCTCTCTCTCTCTCTCTCTCTCTTCTTCTCTCCCTCCCTTTCCTCTTCCTCTCGGAATTTTTCTTTTTCTAAGATATCCTGGGCGCATGCTCGTCCGGTTCGATACCGTTAGATTATTATCGTTCCGATATTAACCTCCGACAGAAAGAGAGAAAGAGAGATAGATAGATAGATAGATAGAGAGAGAGAGAGATAGAGAGAATAAGAGAGAGAGAGAGAGAGAGAGAAGCGAGCTTATTTTCGCAAGGAGAGGATCGCTTGAATTACGCGCGCTTTGCCGACATATTGGAAATTTACTTGGCTTGCCTATAAAATATAATAACCAGCTTGGTTTCGCGTTGATCCTAGGAATTTTCTTTTTTATCTCTTCCTTTCGCCACGGAAATGTATTACGCGGCGCGCGCATGTGCGCACTTTTTATTATTATTATTATTATTATTATTATTATTATCATCATCATTTTTTTCTTTTTCTCTTTTTTTTTCTTAACTCGATATCTATAAAATAAAAGGGATCAAATCATTGCCAACATTATCGGGAGTATATTTCAAATCTTCATTCTTTTTTTTCGTCTTTTTTTTTTTTATCTGATTCTACTTCAATATCATAAAAAATGAATTTTTTTCTTATTCGAAAGAGAGAGAGAGAGAGAGAGAGAGAGAGAGAGAGAGAGAGAGAAGGAGATAGTGAGTGACTGAATGAGTGAGAGAGTGAGAGAGTGAGAGAGAGAGAAAGAGAGAGAGAGAATCGTGTTTAGTCACTTTGGAAAAGAAAAGAAAAAACAAGAAATAGAGAAAAAAAAAGGACTTATCATCATCACTCCATTCTTTCCATTCATTCTTAACGATGAAAGATTTTTATTTCTGTTTCTCAGGCATGCAACGACTGAGAAAATATTTTAAATTACTGAATTAACTTCACTTTCTCGTTTTCACGATTTCGTGGATAAGAAACAAAAAGAGAAATTCCTTTTGTAATTTCTAATGAAGTCTCTCTCTCTCTCTCTCTCTCTCTCTTTCTCACATACCTGGAATGAAATTTTTTCCTACTTTCAATACCACCTTCTTCCCTCTTCTATCCTCTCCCTGGCAATTCCATTCCCTCCCTCCCTCCCTCCCCTCCCTCTCCCGCCTATTTTTGTTTCTTTTTTTTTTTTTTGTGATTTTTTTGATTTTTTTCTTACCTTTTTCTCATTTTATTTTCCTTATTTCCTTTCTCTTTCTGATATAATAAAAGTAAGAGAGAGATATAGTGGAAAGTGGCAGACAAAGGATCAACCCGAGCATTCTCTCTCTCTCTCTCTCTCTCTCTCTCTCTCTCTCTTTCTCTCTATCTTTCTATTTTCCTTTATCTCTATCTTTCCTCGATTTATCAGAGAATAAAAATCGTTTCGAGAACAAGCGAAAAGAACTTC
>NC_060977.1:1652500-1675000 GCF_910589235.1 Vespa crabro | reverse complement strand
CAAACGGACACAAAAGTAACTCTCTTGCTTCCGCTTCTGCTGATGATGCTTTTGCTAAAGCTTGGATGCGTGCGCAACCTGACCAATATTGGGAGCTTTTAGCGATCTCATACGAAAGTTCGACTTTAGTACACCACCCATACTGGATTGGGTTAAACACGGGATAGAAAGAGATAGAGATAGAGATTGAAAGAGCAAGAGAAAGAGAAAGAGAGAGAGAGAGAGAGAGAGAGAGAGAGAGAGAGAGAGAGAAAGACTGACAGAACATTTTACACGGTAGGAATCATACGTACTCATACATACATATCTCTATGCATACACACACACACACACATATATATATACATACATACATGTTTTAATAAAAAGAGAGAGAGAAAGAGAGAGAGAAAAAATTGTATATAATTTAAATGAAACTTATAGTTTTAGATATCATATATATATATATTAAATATATATATATATATATAAATATATATATATATATATATATATAATTTTTCTTTTTCTTTTTTTTCTTCTATTAAAAATACAGAAATATATATTTATAACATATACATGTGCGTGTAGGTTTTTTCGCTTGGTTGCTCGTAATACCTTGAAAATTTTATTTACAGTGTGAATCAACATTCTTCTAGAATATATATATATATATATATATATATATATATATATTCTTTGTCTCCTCAACGTTAAATGAGTCATTGATTCGTTCCTATCCTCGTATTCATTGTATTCCTCCGTCTTCGTGGGAGGATTTTGCACTACCAATCCCATTCGATATGCATTATCGAAAATAGAACTAACTAACCAACTAACTAACTAACACCGTGAGAAAGAAACAGCCCAAGAGAGAGAGAGAGAGAGAGAGAGAGAGAGAGAGAGAGAGAGAACGTTAAGTATTCTTTAAGATACTATACATCTGTGCTCTCTTCGAACGTTTATTGTTAGTATCATTACATATTTGCTTTTGTAAAAATAATCAAAACTGAACAGAATTTTCCTTTCAATATATGTATATATACGCATACATGCATATATATATATATATACACACACACACGCACACACATATACACACATATATATCTATTTAAAAGAGAAGAATTTTTTTTGATCGAGAAATACTAATCCTTTTTCCTTTGTGAATTGAAAAAAAGTATTATATATTTTATTTTTTTCCTTTATATATATATATATATATTTTTATTTCCCTTTCTTTTTTTTCTTTTTTCCTTTTTTCAATACGTAAAACGAATTTCATTCTCTAAGCGATCACGAACGAGAAGAATAACTATTTCTCTCAATCATATTTCGTTATTTCGTCGTTGCCTCGTTGTTTCGTTATTGCAATGTTAAAGAGACCGGGGAATTTTTTTTCTTCTTTTTTTTTCTTTTTTTTTCTTTTTTTTTCTTTTTCTTTCGGTCTCGGCTATTATGGCAAAAGATTTTTATCAACAATCGCTCCGTTATACGTCGCAACTCGAAACCGCGATTTTTCTCGTTCGAATGATATCTCTCAAACGTTTGAGTGTGTGTGCGTAGAAAGAGAGAGAGAGAGAGAGAGAGAGAGAGAAAGAGAGGAAATACAAAAATAAACTATCAATCAGTATTTTCTCTCTTACGAATTTGATTTGATTTCATTTTACTTCACTTCTTCTTCTTCTTCTTCTTTTTTTTGTTTTCGTTCTTTTTTCTTTTTTTTTTTTTTTTTTTTTTTTTTTTTAATTACGTTACATTCCCTCTTACCTTTTTTGTCGAATGCAATTGGTAATTTTCTTGACAAAAGTTATGTACATTTTCCTTCCGTTACGAGTCGTGCGTGCACACAAAGTAGGTCGTCACTCGCGGATGAAAGCAATCTTCTATGTCGACAAAAAAAAGAAAAAAAAGAAAAATGGAAAAAAAGAAAAAAGGAATAAAAGCCAAAAGAGAGAGAGGAGAGAGAGAGGAGAGAGAGAGAGAGAGAGAGAGAGAACAACACTTTGGTCACGGTCGAACAATTCGAGTATCGAAGAACAATGATATTATCTATGTGGAAAATTGAAACGATCCGACGGAAGTGAAAAATATTAATGATCATTTTTTCTTTATTTCTGACAAAAGCTTTTTCCATCTGGAATATTCGATTATTACGATTTGATATTCTTAACGACAATTTTTCGATTAATCGAATTATCGAACTATCGACTAACAGTATCTTCTTTCGATCGTCAATTTTATAAGTTTTAATAGAAATAATTTATTCTTAGATCTCCCCTCTGCCCCCCGCCCCACCTCTCTCTCTCTCTCTCTCTCTCTCTCACGCAATCGAAAAAGAAAATTGTGAATATTTAATTAACTTACGAGTTTGTTATAAAAGAAGGAAAAAAGAAAAAGGAAAGAAAGAAAGAAAGAGAAAAAAAAAACAAAAGAAAAAAGAAAAGAAATAAATGAACATGTCACTTGTCGATATCGATATATATCGAAATCGAAGATCATACTTAATTCGCAACGGCGAAAGATTTAACGAATATGTTCAAGCGTGGTTTAAATGGATGAGGGAGAGGGGGAAAAAAAAAGTAGAAGAAGAAGAAGAACTATGAAGTACCGGCGCGCTCCAGTAGAGGGCGATACGAATCGATGACCACTTTGTTAATGGCTTACTCTACTTAACACACCTTTCTTCGGTGACCGGACCGGGAACGCTGGTTATCGATGAGTTTTCTGCGTGCGTTATTGACAGGAAAAAGATGAGGTTTCGAAATACGAGACATTGATAGACGTTAAAACTTCGTATGCGGCATTCGTGGCTTTGGTACGGCGTCGAATTGGAAAGTATCGTCGCTCGGTAAATTTCTCTCTCTCTCTCTCTCTCTCTCTCTCTCACACTTTCTCACTCACACTCTCTCTCTCTCTTTCTCTCTCTCTCTTTCTCTCTCTCTCTAGTTTTTTTCTTTTTACCCTTTACATTAACATTGTTGTATTTAGTCGTCGAAAAACAAATACTGTTTGTTAAACGACGTCGTTATATTTAACTATTCTATGACAATGACCCACCTTTCATTCTTTTGTTATGGAAATTTTCATTTGAAAGGATTGCTGTAATGGGACACATAACCTCTTTGCGACGATGTCGGCTTTACTGACAGACGAACATATAGGACTAAGGAATATGTCGAAGCTACGACAAAGTATTTTTATACGTTACAAGGGATTAATGAATTTTCTTATTAATTTCATAGCTTCGTTTAATGATTATTAAATATTATAATGATTATTTCATTTAGAATTTCTCCCTTTTTTTTTGTTCAATTTTCCCATTTGTTATGAGTTATTTGTGTTTACGTTTTTACAATAATATTTTCTTCATTATATAAATGATATATTTACGTTCTATTTATATGAATATTTAATTGAATAATCCAAATGATAATAATATTTTAATTCCAATAACGTACGGTTTAATTGTATTTGAAGATTATATTAAGGAAATGTAATTTATGATTTGTATATCATTCTGTTTCAGCTGTTTGTCCTCCGATTATTTGGAGGACAGTGGAGCAGTGACGTTAGGGATCAATAAAAGCTGCTAGCTTAAGAGAAGAATATTAGAGTTGGCTTAGGCCAACCACGGTAACTAAGGCGAAATGGCGACGATAGATGGACGACCAGCCCAATATGGCATTACTCTTAAGCAACTTCGTGAGCTCATGGAGCACAGAGGTCGTGAAGGTGTCAATAAGCTCAATAGCCATGGTGGCGTGCAAGAGATATGTAAAAAGTTATATACTTCACCCAGCGAAGGTAAGATTTATTTCAATGTGTTATACCTGTTGATATCAATTATCTTATCCTTTCTATTATATATACATTAATGTTTATGATTTCTTTATCGTTATAGGTCTCAGTGGGTCGACAGCAGACATTCAACATAGGAGAGATACATTTGGCTCCAACATGATTCCTCCAAAGCCACCTAAAACATTTTTACAATTAGTATGGGAAGCTTTACAAGATGTTACTTTGATCATCTTGGAAATAGCAGCTTTGGTTTCGTTAGGTCTTAGTTTTTACCAACCAGCTGACGAAGAAGAGAGTGGTTAGTATTTTATTTTTCAATGTCAAAGAAAATGAAAAAAAAAAAAAAAAAAGAAAAAAAAATAAATTATAAATCTTTACAATTTCTTTCATAATTATTATTTCAGGTTCATCGATAGAAGAGGATGAAGGAAAATATGGTTGGATTGAAGGACTTGCTATATTGATCTCTGTCATTGTGGTGGTGTTAGTGACGGCATTCAATGACTATTCCAAAGAAAGACAGTTTAGGGGTCTTCAAAGTCGAATCGAAGGAGAACATAAATTCTCTGTTATAAGACAAGGAGAAGTCAAACAGATTTCAGTATCTGATATCGTTGTAGGTGACATATGTCAGGTATGTATATTAACTCGATTATTTTGTATTTTCATTTATGATATATTATTTATATATTACAATTTAAAGATTTTAATCAAGAGACTTTAACTCTCTTTTATTCAATGAAATATTATTAAAATGAGTAAAAGGTATTTCTTAAATTATACAATTAATAATGTAGATAAAATATGGAGACCTGCTACCAGCAGATGGTATACTTATACAAAGCAACGATCTTAAAGTGGATGAATCCAGTTTAACTGGTGAATCGGATCATGTAAAGAAAGGAGAATTGTTCGATCCTATGGTACTTTCAGGTAATTCATTTTTTAAAGATATTTACATAGATAATTAATATGTCAAGAGTCATGTCGTTATTTTGTTTTGATTTAAAAAAGGCACTCACGTGATGGAGGGATCTGGAAAAATGTTGGTAACAGCGGTAGGTGTCAACTCCCAGGCTGGTATAATCTTCACCTTGTTGGGTGCTGCCGTTGATCAGCAAGAACAAGAAATAAAGAAAATGAAAAAAGGTATGTGATTAATATATATATATATATATACACACACACACACACACACATATATATATAGATATATATATATAGATATATATATCTATTTATTTATAACTTCAAATTGTGCCACTTATCTAGAGTCACTTAATTGTTAGAGTAGTGTAACCTCTTAAAAAGAAAAAAAGAAATTCTTTACTATATATACTCTATATAATATTTTTAGACTCTTTGTAATAAAAACAAAATTTATATATATATATATATTGGTTGAAGTCTCATATTTCATTGACCACTTGTAAGGTTACATATGTCTGTGTAAGGTAAATTTAGTTACATATTTTTTGCGAGGTTGTACTGCTCTGATAATTCAGTGAATCTATAACTCGCTACTTCTTATATCAAATCAAAAACGAAATGATTTATATATATATATATATAAATTATTTGAATACATTTCGTTTAGAGATGTGATACATTTGAAAAAAAAAAAGAAAAAAAAAAAAAAAAAATAAATAAATAAAGGAAAAAAAGTCGAAATTTATTGGAAAGAAGTAGTGGGATTATTATTTCAAGGCATGATATTTCCAAATACACAAAATGAGTGTAGAGAAAGTACAGTGTAGGCATGGTTTTCAGTTGAATTGGTGTGAGAATTTTTTATTATGAATTACATGACTATCAACTTGTGCCCCCGTTTTCTTTGGCATGTACTTGCAAATACCTTTAACTCCTTAAGTAGCAAGTACAAGGTATTCCCTTAATAACAAAAAACAAAAACAAAAACAAAAACAAAAGAAAATAAAAAGAAAATCGAACTTGAATAAGATTATCTTTAGCATGTTTAACTTATATATTCGCTTTCCCATTTTTCTTTCTTTCTTTCTTTTTTTTTTTCCTTTTTTTGTTTCCTCCCCCCCTCAAGTTAATTTGTACAAACTTTGAAGATGTTATGTAATTAATAGATATACGATCAATTTTTGCCACTTAAGGGGTCAAATGAATTTTATATACCATTTACTAATTACTAATTAATCGGAGTATCCAATATTTTGCTCAATTCTCTTATAAATATTCATTTGTAAATTTATTGAGTATATAGATTAAACGTTTTAATCAAACTTTTTTCTTTTTTTATCATTATGAATATTACATATAAATTGAAGTTAAATATAAATATCTTTTAATTTTATACACTTCTTTATTGTCTCTATTTTTTTTTTTCTTTTTTTCTTTTTTTTTAATATATTATTAAACCAAAATACATAGGGTAAATCCTATGATAAATTGATCCTTGAAATATATTAAAGTATATATATATATTTATTTGTGTAATTCGATGAAAATGTTGTTTTTTTTCTTTTTTTTTTTTTTTTTTTTTTCATTTGATTAAAATATTCTAATTAGAGAATATGCCCTTATATCCTATATATAACTTTGATCTTTGTTACGTGGTTATACAAATAAATGTTTGTTTGTATGCGCAAGAACTATTTTCCATTAGTGTATATCGCATATATTGTGTGATCATATGTTATTTCAATTCATCTTAGCACAATCCTAGATCATATAATTATTAGTAACATTTGTCTTCATAGAATGTTCTTATAATATTTGTATCTCATTCTTTTAACATATATCAAATCATTTTTTTCAAATATATAATATATGTTTCATATTATTTTTTTATAGTCTTATCAGATTTTTCTGCAGGCATTTTTAAAGAGACAAAAAAAGAAAAAGAAAACAACCAAAAAAAAAAAAAGAAATAAAAAATAAAGAAAAGAAAAAAAAAAAACAGAAAGAAAAAATTATCACTCTTTATATGATAATATTTTATTATACGATCGACATCCCTGTAAATGTGCAACTTAGAAGATGAATTCATGATATTTATTTATATTTTCTTTTTTTTCTTTTTTTTTTCTTTTTTTTTCTTTTCTTTTTTTTTTTTTTTTTTGTTATAAGAAAAATTACAACAAAAAATTTGTATTCAAAAAGAAGAACAAAAACATACACACATATCCTCTAGGTTGTTGTACTGCATTTGTAAAATTTTGAAAGCATTTCTTTGGAATTGTCTGAAAAAGGAAAAGAAAAGGAAAGAAAAAAAAAAGAAAAAAAAAAAAGAAATAGAATGAAAAAAAAAAAAAGAAAAGAAAGGGAAAAGAAAGAAATCGAAAAAAAAAAACAGAAAAAATAAAAAAAAAGAAAAAAAAAACCAATGCAGTATAGAATGTGGCACAAATTGTCATTGGCATATACGATACTTTTAGATAGATTGCTAATCAATTTTGTTTTGCATGCATTTTTTTATCTAGAGGCTAAAAAGCAGCGGAAGAAGAAGTCATTACCAGGTGATTACACACAATATAATAATAATAATATATATATATATATATTTATTGTTAATCATATTCAATTATGCCGATGTAATCGATGTTGAGATATCGATTGACATCTTTTAAATATAATTTTGAGATATATCTGATATATTTGACATACTTATACGTACATACATATATATATGTTTATCTCTTTAAGTTCATTTTCTTTTCTAGTAATTTCACGTTCTACCTTCTTCATTTCTGCACACTACAAGCCTTCTTTTAATCTTATTTCTTATCTAAATAAAATATATACATGCATAGATATATATATGTCACTTTATTATTATGCAAAATAATTTTCTTTTTTTTTTTTTTTTTTTTTTTTCTTTTTTTGTTTGAAGAAATATCATTGTCAGAAGTAAGGTAAAAAAGAAAAAAGAAAAGAGAAAAGAAAAAGAAGAAGAAGAAGAAAAAAAAAAGAAACAGCAAAAAATCGATCTAATTTGTTATCATTCTTGCTTATCTGTTACCGTAATCTCTGAGTGTTTTGTTGCCAGTGGTTTATGCATTTGAGATTATTAGTAACTCCAGAATTTACCTTTAGCTTTTTTTATTGCATTCTAAGGATGATGATGATGATGATGATGATGATGATGATGATGATACCTATTTTCATTATTTGTTCATGTATTTTTCCAATGTGTCGTGTCGTGCTTTTGCCTTTTTACAAAACACTATTTTTTTTTTTTTTTTTTTTTTTTTTTTATTTACCTTACCTTTACTCTTATAGAATCCCAGCTTTTTTCAATTTCTTTCTTTCTTTCTTTCTTTCTTTTTTTATTTTTTTTTTCCCCCCCTCTTTATTCCGATTATTAATAACTAGCTCGATATAATATAGTATTTTATAATTTAATTAATTAGAATTAAAATTTTCTATCGAGAGTTTAAATTTTACGCTCTAATTTGCCGAACGTTGGTACAACTTTTTTTTTCTTTTCTTTTTTTTTTTTCTTTTTTCTTTTTTATTCAGAATATATTCTTGAATAACGATGGAGGAGTAATAGATTTTTTAAATCATCTAGGATTTTTCTAAGTCTCATCCTGTTATATATACATATATACTTAAATGCATACGTATATATATATATATATATTTAGATATAAATCAAAAAAAGGATAATCACGTCTTACAAATGAAGAGCGTAAAAGTTGAACGACCTCGATAGTTATTAGAGATAATAAATATAAGTATCGGTTTCTCTTTGATGAAAAAAGAAAAAAAAAAGAAAAAGAAAAAGAAAAAAAAAGAGAAAAAAAAAGAAAAAAAAAAGAGAAAAAAAAAAAGAAAACCAATGGATCTCAATTTAATTTAATTTGAATAAATAATATCTGTATGTATTATGAAACGAAGGGGACGAAGGAGCAGAAATCACTGGGAACAGTCATGCTGTTGGAACTGGCGGAACGGGTGGTAAACACGAGGGTGGAGAAAATCATCATGGCGGAGGTGGACAAGGAGGTGGGGGAGAGTCTACTAAAAAGGAAAAGAGCGTTCTTCAAGCTAAATTAACGAAGTTAGCGATACAAATTGGTTATGCTGGCTCGACCATAGCAGTACTCACCGTGATCATTCTAATCATTCAATTTTGCGTCTCGACGTTCGTAATCGATGGAAAGCCGTGGAAGAACACTTATGCCGGTGATCTGGTACGGCATTTGATTATCGGTGTTACTGTCCTCGTCGTTGCCGTACCCGAAGGTCTTCCTCTGGCTGTCACCTTATCTCTTGCTTATTCCGTCAAGGTTAATTAAATCATTTTTTCATTTATATTGCATTAGAATCTTTAACACATTCACGAATATATATATATATTATATCGTTCCAAAAGTTTTCTCTTTCAAACTTTTTTAATAGCTGCGTTCAACTTTTGGATCAATCTAATATATATATATATACATACATATATATATATATATATATATATATATATATACATATATATGTGTGTGTGTGTGTATGGACACGTGCGCGCGTAACTCGAATTTTTTACATTTTTATTTTTTTTCTTTCTCTTTTCTTTCTTATTTTATTTTATTTTATTTCATTTTATTTTATTTTATTTTATTTTATTTTATTTTTTTTTTTCTCTTAGAGTCGACGAAAATTATTATTAAATGTTACCTTTTTTAATGCGTCGAATCTTTTAACACAATTATTTGATTTTTTTATTATGTTTTTATTTATCATTTATATATTTATATTTATTAAATATTTTTTTTTTTTTATTTCTCCTCTCATTTGACTTTTTTCTTTCTTTTTCTTTTTTTTTTCTCTCTCTCTCTTTCTCTGTCTCTCTTTCTCTATTTAATTTAATCATCAATCAGTGTGTATAGTAATTTTCAAAAGCCATTAATTTTTATACGAATAATGTTAAATTTTTAGTTAACAAATTTTTTTTTTTTTGATGAATTTGTTACATTAATTTGATATTTTAAAAGTTATACATTCCGATAAAGTGATACATTTTTAAAGGAAATGAATTTATAGTATTTTTTGATATTTAATATTTTAATAATATTAATAAATCTTTCATATTGCAATAACTTATTCGATCGGCGATTTTGCCGATCCAAGCGAACGATGTGCAGTTTTTTTTTAACAATATTTTCCTTTTTTTTTTTTTTTTTTCTTTTTTCGTAAAACTATGATTATAGAAAATGATGAAGGATAACAATTTGGTACGGCATTTGGATGCTTGCGAAACGATGGGTAACGCTACCGCCATTTGTTCGGATAAAACCGGAACCCTGACGACCAATCGTATGACAGTGGTAGAATCCTACATATGTGAGAAAATGAGCAAGACGGTTCCAAGTTTTTCCGATATCCCGAGCCACGTTGGAAACTTATTAATACAAGCCATCTCCATTAATTCGGCGTACACGTCCAGAATCATGCCCTCGCAAGACCCTTCAGAATTGCCGATGCAAGTCGGTAACAAAACCGAATGTGCCTTACTTGGATTCGTAGTGGCCCTGGGCGAAAAATATCAAACTGTTAGAGATGACCACCCTGAGGAAACTTTCACGCGGGTCTATACATTCAATAGCGTTAGAAAGAGCATGTCTACTGTTATTCCAAGGGAAGGTGGTGGATATAGGCTTTTCACCAAGGGCGCTTCCGAGATCATCATGAAGAAGTACGTTCTCAATTATTTTTATCTTCCCTTTAATATCTAACATTTAAATTAACACCAAAGAGTTCTATCTTATTTGCAAATAATAGAGTGGCGGGGGAGGGGGGATGGTAAAATATATGAGTAAGGGGCGGGGGCGGGGGTGGGGGGCTGGAGTGAGAACATCAATTTCAATTTTAACCTATTATTAAAGTAAAGAAATTTTTTTTTTTTTTTTGCGAATAGAGTAGTTTATAAAATAATATCAATTTTCAAAGTTAAATCGATTTCAAAGGGATTTTTATTCTTTAAGACAAAATCAAATTTAAATAAAAAAAACGAAATTGCTCATGTTGTTACTTTGTTTTTATATCTCTCTCGTCTTTCTTTTTTTTTTCTTTTTTTTTTCTTTTTCTTTTTTTTCTTCTTCTTTTTTTTTCCTCTCTCTTTCCTTTTCACTTACAGATGTGCCTTTATCTACGGTCGCGACGGTCATCTGGAAAAATTCACGAGAGAGATGCAAGAACGTCTGGTTAAGAACGTGATAGAACCAATGGCGTGTAACGGTCTACGTACAATCTCAATCGCATATCGCGACTTTGTACCCGGGAAGGCGGAGATCAATCAAGTACACTCGGATAACGAGCCAAATTGGGAGGACGAGGAAAATATCGTTAACAATTTAACGTGTCTCGGTATTGTCGGTATCGAGGATCCAGTACGTCCCGAGGTACCAGACGCAATTAGAAAGTGCCAAAAGGCTGGTATAACAGTGCGAATGGTCACCGGTGACAATATTAATACGGCTAGGTCGATCGCCTTGAAGTGCGGAATAATAAAACCAAACGAGGACTTTCTTATTCTCGAAGGGAAGGAATTTAATAGAAGGATCAGAGACAGTAACGGTGAGGTACAGCAACATTTATTGGACAAAGTTTGGCCAAAGTTAAGGGTTTTGGCTAGATCATCGCCAACCGATAAGTATACATTGGTAAAGGGTATAATCGATAGCAAGGCAACGACCAGTCGTGAGGTAGTAGCCGTGACCGGTGATGGTACGAACGATGGTCCAGCATTAAAGAAAGCCGATGTTGGCTTTGCCATGGGTATAGCTGGTACGGACGTGGCAAAGGAAGCTTCCGACATTATTCTGACGGACGATAACTTTTCTTCCATCGTTAAGGCCGTTATGTGGGGAAGAAACGTCTACGATAGTATAGCAAAATTCTTGCAATTTCAGTTGACCGTTAACGTCGTCGCCGTTATCGTCGCCTTTATCGGAGCATGTGCCGTACAGGATTCACCTTTAAAAGCGGTACAAATGTTATGGGTTAATCTGATTATGGACACTTTAGCGTCCCTTGCACTTGCCACCGAATTGCCTACGTCGGATCTTTTACTTCGCAAACCGTACGGACGCACAAAGCCGTTAATATCAAGGACGATGATGAAAAATATTCTTGGTCAGGCAGTTTATCAGTTGACTGTTATTTTTATGCTTCTTTTCGTTGGTAAGTTTCTTTCTTTCCTTCTTTTTTTTTTTTTTTTCTTTTTCATACACTCTTACAATTTTCTCCACTCTCTCTCTCTCTCTCTCTCTCTCTCTCTCTCTCTCTATCTATCTATATCTTTCTCTCTCTCTTTCTCTCTCTCTCTCTCTCACTCCTCTTCTTTTTCTCTCATTCATTCCCAATTTGAAATCTATTTACAGGTGACAAGATGCTAGATATCGATACTGGCCGAGGAGTTGCGGCTAAAGGTGGCGGACCCACTCAACATTTCACCGTCATCTTTAATACCTTCGTAATGATGACTCTCTTCAACGAATTTAATGCCAGAAAAATTCATGGTCAGCGCAATGTCTTCCAGGGAATATTCACCAACCCTATATTTTATTCTATTTGGATTGGCACGTGTTTGTCGCAGGTAATTAATTTACATTAACATATTATCGTATATCTCTCTTTCTCGTCGTCCTAATTATCTCCTCGTTGTATATATTTTATAGAGGATCAAAATAAAATGAAAAAAGAAACAAAAAAAAAGAAAAAAAGAACGAAAGATAATAGAGAAAAATTTGTCGGTGTAGGTGCGCCCGTTCGTGTGGCTGCAATATTTATAATCTATTTATAATAATAACTAAAATAATGAACGACGAAACGAATAAAATTGCTGGGGACTTTTAAACGATCGATCGATCGATCGATCGATCGAATTAAATCTTATCATGAATTGACATTTGAGTGATTTGATAATTATAGGAACGAATCTATTTGTATTACTACTATTAACACCACTATTATGATTATTACTATTACATTCTCCTAGAGAGAGAGAGAGAGTGAGAGAGAGAGAGAGAGAGAGGAGTGTTTATTGTGATTGTATGCGTCATAAAATTAAAATACTTTCAACTTTAGCTATATTGAAAATTCTGGAGCATCGTCGTATATAACAATGATTTTACTTTAACAATGATTGATCTTGAACATGTATAAAAACATGTAAATATATGTGTGTATATATATATATATATATATATATATATATATGTATGTATATATGTATATATGTATATATGTTTATTTGTTTAATAAAATGATGGTCTTTGTTTTCTAGGTGGTCATCATACAGTACGGTAAAATGGCGTTCAGCACAAAAGCTCTTACGTTAGAACAATGGATGTGGTGCCTGTTCTTCGGAATCGGGACGCTATTGTGGGGCCAAGTAGTCACGACTATTCCAACACGGAAGATACCCAAAATTCTCTCGTAAGTGAACATACATATATACATATATATATATATATATATACATATATATATACACTTATATATAAACAGATAATATATATATATATATATATATATATATATATGTATATATACATGTAATAGTTTTCTTCCGTACTAATATGTAGAATTAACAAATATTTTATTGTAATTACGAAATCTCTCTTTTCTTCGAACAGATTTTCTTTTTCTATTTTTTTTTTGGCTTCTTTCACGAGAAGATATATATATATATATATATCTTTGTAGTGAATATATATATATATATATATTTGTGCGAGATCGAATTTCGATCGATCAATATTGATATTTGTATATAATCGTCGATCGACGATAATGTTATTTTACTTTTTTCTTTCTTTTTTTTTTTTTTTTTCCCCCTCTTAATCATATCCGACGACGATTCGTCTGTAAAATAAGCTAAAATCTTTGCGTTTAGATACTATATTAGAGAGGGGACCCTATACGTGAGTTTCTATGGGATTTTTCACGATCAATTATTACTTCTTTTCCGGAGACCTTTCGGATTAATCCTTTTTGAATTCTTTTTTTCAAATTGTAGAAAAGAATTTCTAAAGCTTGTACACAATCTGTAATGATTAAAAGAGAAAGAAAGGGAAAAAATAAAAAGAGAGAAAAAAAGAACAAATAAGAAAAATTAATCCGAATGATCTCGAAAGAAAGAAAGAAAAAAAAGAAAAAAAAAAAAAAAAAAAAAAAGAAAAAACAAAAAAGAAGAAGAAAATTGATCAATTTTACAAATCGTTTAGAAACTTTAGGTGAAAGGTGGCCCCCTCCGCTATGTAAATAATTAATCAACTATAAATATTTGTAATTCGTATCTTTTCCCCCCCCTTTTTTTTTCTTATCTTTTTTTTTTTTTTTATGGAATGAACATAATCATATATATATATATATACTAATGTGTACACCATCGTTGTTACTTCGATTTTATTCGATACGACGTATACAACACGAGGAGCATGGATAATTGACAACGAAAAGAAAGTGGGGAAAAAACAAAAAAAAAAAAAAACTTTAAACAAAATGGAATAAAGATCGACAATTATGGATCTTGCTTTTCCCGCAATGTCTCTTATAATATATAATGCAATTTTTTCTTGTATATAATCACATTTGATAATATTTGAGTATGTGTGCATATAGAAAGAATATCGTAATTGCGTTTTACAGGGGTGATGTACCTGAAACCAAAAAACAAACAAACAAAAGAAAAAAAAATAATTCAAAAAAGATAACCAATTTATAGCAATAACAATTACATCATTGGCAATAGCCATCGGTGATCAGCATTTTTTAAAAACGCGTTCGTATTAACATATATTATTATTGTTGTTATTATTATTATTATTATTATTATTATTATTATTATTATTATTATTATTATTATTATTATTATTATTGTTATTATTATTATTCAATTAATCAATTAATCAATCAATCAATCTTTATCTCTCTCTCTCTTTCTTCCTCTCTCTCTCTCTTTCTCTCTCTATCTCTTAATTTCTTTCTTTTTTTTTTTTATAATTTAACTTTACTAACCAATCATTAATAAATAAGATTTATGAGCTTTTTCTTCTTTATTTTTTCTTCTTTCATCTTGTTTATTTATTTTCTTTTCTTCTTTTTTTTTTTTTTTTTTTTTTTTTTTTCTTTATATTTTTGTCTTTCTCTTATTTGACTCCTCGTACTTTATATTTAGTAATATGCATTTGCATGATCGCCTTTGAACTCGTCCATTCGTTGAACGATTTTAATTGACAATCTAATTTAGAGATAAAATCTGTGTCAGTGTACTTGTCATCACTCTCTATCCAACCTACTACCCTTTATCACTTACCCCCAATCATCCTCTTCCTCCTCCTCCTCCTCCTACTCCTCCTTCTTCTCTTTATTCCCTCGTTTCTCTCTACTATTTGATAAACCCTCAATACGATATTTGGTGTGTTTTGATTTTCTTTCTTTTCTTGTTTTCTTTTTTCTTTATTTATTTATTTTTTTCTTTTCTTTTTTTTTTTTTTTTTTTTTTTTTTGAACTCACGATCGTACTTTCCACACGGCCTGTGTTAATTGTTCCACACGAATTAGGAACTTTCGAAAAGAAAACTTGCAATGTCGGTCGTAGAAATGTGGGGTATTGTTTTTTGAATTTGATTTATTCACACACACACATATATATATATATATGTGTGTGTGCGCGTGTGTGCGTGTGTGCGTGTGTGTATGTATTTTCTTTTCTTTCTTTCTTTCTTTTTTTTTCTTTTTGGACGAAGATCTGTGAAAAATTATCTTATAAAATAAAAAAAAGTGAGCTTTTGTTGTAGCAGAGATTAAAGATTATAAAATGAATATTTTTTTGTATTTAATTTTTTATCAAGAATTTATATATATATATATATGTGTGTGTATAAAATATATATATTTTAAATTTTTGATAAAAATTGTTAATAATTTTCATATTATTTCTCTTTCATCGCTATTACAACGAAGATCATTTTGTTTGAAATAATTTTTCCAATTTAGCAAAGAGAAAAAAAAAAGAAAGTAAAACTCGTAACACTTGACTTGGTTAAACAAAAAATAAAAAAGGAAAAAATAAATAAAAAAATGGCAAAGAAAGAAAGAAGGTAGGAATAAAAGAAATAGATCCAATTAATTAATTAAATTCGAAAAATCGTATCCTAATGATATTTCTAAGTTTGAATGTATATAGCTTGATCGAGAACGCTTAAAAATTAGAAAAACGCCTTAGTGCTCTGAGATACTTACCTCGAATGTTTCTTTTTCTTTTTCTTTTCAATTTTTTTTTTTTTTTTTTTTTTTTTTTTTTTTTTTTTCTTCCCAGGTGTATGATGCGATGCCGTAAGCTTTTAGATCTCGAACGATCGAGATCAATATCACGCGAATCCCTCTTAGATCATTTTATCTGTGCACGTAGACGTGTAGCTAATAAAACAATGCTTTTATTCAATTTTATAGATTCAAAATTCTTTAGGCTAGACTCGTAAAATATTAGACAAAAATATAACAATGCTTATATAAATATATATACATATATAAATAAATACATATATATATATATATATATATATATATATATATATATACAAATACACACACATTAAAATTTATTTAAATCGCTATCAGTATTAATGGTGATGTAACACACGAATTATTATTGTTAAGTATATACGTATATCAGAGCACGTTGGACGTCAAAGTTGATACAGGAAAAAAATAAAAAAAACCAAAATCTAATATATAATTCTAAATATAGATATATGTATATTTATATGTATATTTATTCTAAATATATATATATATATTATATATACTACTACCAGATAGACCATATCGTCTAAATGATTATGTACGATTATGTATGTGTGCATCATAGTTTCAACATGTAAAAAAAAGAAAAAAAAAGAGAAAAAAAAAAAGAAGAAAAATCGAGCGAGTTTCACGTAGAGACACGACAACCCAATCAACCCTACCCATTTCCACGAATATATTCCCTCGCTCCCCATATATGTATTTAAACGATCTTCATTATTAAATCTTTCGCCTTTGTATATTAGCCATTTGCATGAATTGACAAACGAACGAACGAATAAAAAAAAAAAAAAAAAAATAAACAAAAAAAAAAAAAGAAGAAAAGTAATATACTAACAATTAATAAAACGAAAATCTACGTACTTGTTTGTGTATTATCGAGCGACTGGCGAGCAGACGATGACACGGTAATCAAAAAAAAAAAAAAACAAAAAAAAAAAAGAGAAAAGAAAAAAAAATCATGCTTCAGCATAATAAGAAACTTTAACCAATCAAATCATATCAAAAATTATCTTCGACTAATATCGAGAACGTAGTCGACGATGAAATCTCGAACATACTTCGATATTCACCATCTTTCTAACAGCTTTATTTCTAATGATATTAAACTAACGATCTCTCGGAGATAATTAATTATCTATCTTTGTTAACGCTTTACAATACCATCTCTCGTCGTTTATCTTCTCTTTATCATTCTTTCTTTCTTTCTTTTCTTTTTTTTTTTTTTTTTTTTTTCTCTAATCAATCAATCGATTATATGATTATATCTCGTATTAATCGATTATATATCGTATATATTATATAATATATTATATATTATATATTATATTATATATATATTATAATATATATTTCTCTGCACTATCCTAACATCTTCTGCTGTATCCTATCTTAAAATTCGCACTACCATCATTAATAATATCAAAAAGTGTTTCACAGAAAGAAAAAAAGGAAAAAAGAAAAAAAAAAAAAGAAAAAAACAGATCAAAAAAAGAAATAGAATCTCTTTCTATCCTTTTCTATCCTCTTTGATAATCCATATAGCAATCGATAATTTCTTTTTCTTTTTTTATTTATTATTATTATTATTATTATTATTATTATTATTATTATTTATTTATTTATTTATTTATTTATTTATTTACCTATTTTTCTTTTTTATTTATTTTTGCATTTATCCTTTTTCAACATACGCTATCATGACTCGACTGTGACGAAAGCATCATGCTTGTAGATACATAAGTGTATATGTGTGTGTGTACGTGTGTACGTATATATTATATACATACACATACTCTCGTTGTATACTATATATTCACTATCAAAAAAATGTCTATCGCTTTATTACATTTATTTTTTTTCTTTTTTGAAAAACGAAAGAGAAAAAAAAAAAAGGAACGAATGCGAACATGTTACTGAGCTTTTTAAACGGACTATCTTATCACTCTATATATCTATCTCTGTCTTTGTACCTATCTCTATCTCTCTCGTCATCATAACTCGGTCGTACGATTTTCGAATTTTAACAGGTAAGGTTAATATCTCTCTCTCTCTCTCTCTCTCTCTCTCTCTCTCTCTCTCTCTTTCTCTTTCTCTCCCTTTCTCTCTCTCTCTCTCTCTCTCTCTCTCTCTCTCTCTCTCTCTCTCTGTCTATCTTAATGGAAATTAACATTCGCGTAATTCGCGTAAAAAAAAATTTCCCTAATCTCGACGTGCGCGTCGAAAACGTGTTACACGTAACTAATTTTCCTTCATTTACGATATAAATCGTAATGCTTTTTTTTTTTTTATTTGTTGTTTCTTTCTCATTTGAATGGCGCATCTTTTATCCTAATCATTGACTCACTAATACTGCCATTATTTACCATTTTACTACGACTATTATCATTACTATTATCACGAACTACTTATTACGACTACTACTATCATTACTACTATTATCAATACTTTGTACTCCTTCGCTCTCATTTAATCGTACTTCCGCTTTCTCTTTTTCTTTCTTTCTTTCTCTTTTTCTTACTTTCTTTCTCTTTCTTTAATCGTCTATCTCTTTTTTCCTTAATAATTAATAATTAATAATTAATAATTAACACGAGGAAAATTTGTTAATCGTTGCATCGATCAACGAGAAACACTCATTTCATTTGCTTATTCTCATTCATTATAATGTTAAGAAAAAAATACGTATGTATGCCATATGTACATAATTGCATTGCATTGCATTGCATTGCATTGCATTGCGTACCTATCAATCATCTATCTTCTCGTTTGTTGGCTCGTCAATTTATTTTGAGAGAAAAGAAAAATATTAAACTCTATTTTGACTTTTCAATAGCGTCCTATTTAATCTTCATCGTGCATTGTTTTAAAACATTTTGATTGATTAAAACATTTTCATTAATTAACGTTGAAAGGTATGACAGTCTTATCATTTATTTTTCTTTGTGTTTCTTTTTTTTTGCCTGTTAATATAATTCTCCATAAATTGATAATTATGTCTTAAAAAAAAAAAAAAAAAAAAAAAAAAATAAAGTAAAAAGATAGTTCAATGAAAGTCAATAAAATAACAAAGGAAAACAAAACAAAAAGAAAAGGATTCTTATTGAAAACCATTCCTAAACTGTTTAACCATTTTCATTAATCATACAATAAATTCAATTAGAGAGCCAACAACGAAAAGAAACGCTGTTTTTCACTGTCGATAAAAAACAAAAAAGAAAAGAAAATAAAGTCATACCTTTATTTACTTTTTTTTTTCTTTTTTTTTTTTTTTTTTTTTCATATTTTCTTTAATTCATAATTTATCGTCCATTTAATTCTCACATGAACCGCCATGATCGTTAACACACGCGTGAGAGAGATAAAATAAAAAATAAAAAATAAAAAAAAAAAAAAAAGAAAGAGACATACATATATACATACATACATACATGCATACATACATACATACATACATACTTAAATATATTGTATATATATATATTATATAGTACACGATAATCGATGAAAATAGGGGAAAAAAAAAGGGAAAAGGACAGCGTCAAATTAGCGTAATAATAATAATAATAGAGACAAATTAGGATTTAAAGAAAAAAAAAAAGAAATATCTGGCCAAAAGGAGCGAGGGGAAAAAAAAATTAAGGGCCCCGGATTTGGGTACGTCGAAGGAGCGGTCCTCTGTCGGCGTTTTTCTCCCTCCCTAACCCACCCCCCCTGCTAGCTTCGATATGACGATGCATCATCGGCCGCACTACTACTACTAATACTACTACTACTACTGCTACTACTACCTACTACTACTACTACTACTACTACTACTACTGCTACTACTACTACCTACTACTACTACTACTACTACTACTACTACTACTACTACCTACTACTACTACTACTACTACTACTACTACTAGTACTACTACTACTACTACTACTACTACTACTACTACTAACAAACAAAGCGAGAAACAAGAATCAACAAGTGTTTTTCCAAAAAAAACCACCCCTTTAACAGGGACCTTTGAGTGATGAAGAACTGGTTTAATGTTTTTTAAAAACAGATGGGGCCGCGGCCAGCCGGATGATATCGGTGCTATCAATCTAGGAGACGAGAAATTCGACCCCGACTCGGATAAAAAGCCGCGAGCAGGACAAATACTATGGATCCGTGGTCTAACACGGCTACAAACGCAGGTAATTATCCCTATCTCTCTCTCTCTCTCTCTTTCTCTCTCTCTCTCTCATTCTCATATCACCGAACTATCTCTCTATTACTTTCTCTCTCTCTCTCTCTCTCTCTCTCTCTCTCTCTCTCTCTTTCTTTCTCTCTATCTATCTGTCTATTTCTCTATCAAGATCAACGTTTATTCGAGTACTATTATCGACTTAATCAAGAATATTATATATATATATTACTTATAGAAAAAAAAAAAAAAAAAAAAACAAAAAAAAAAAATGATATTTAATATAAAAGAAATATAAAAGAAGAAAAAAGAAAAAAATAAATAAATAAAAGAAAAAGAAATACGAAGGGAAAGAAACGAAAAAAAAAAAAAAGAAAAGAACAGAGCCCAGAGATAATATATATTTTTATATATATTTATATATATATATATATATATGTATATATATATATGTATATATATTTTATTATTATTCCGTTAAAATATTACCGTCGTTGTCTCTCGCCAAACGAGAACACACGGGATATATCATCCTTTAGTATATATATATATATATATATATATATATATATATATATATATATATTTATGATATATATATATATTCGCGTTACAGCCCCTTTTTATTCTAGGAACTTTTTAGGAACACGCGCTATCGACGACCACCGTCGTCGCCATCATGATATCGTCCTTTACATGATATATACGTATGTACTTATTTGCAAGAAAAAAAAAAAAAAAGATAAAAAAGAAATGAAAAAAAAAGAACAGAAAAAAAAAGAAAACGAAGAGGATAGCAAAAGAAAAAAAAAATATCTAAGTACTGGCCGATAATCTCCCAGTGGCAGTATATAAGTCGATTTTTCATCATCTCTCTTTCTCTTTCTCTTTCTCTCTCTCTCTCTCTCTCTCTCTCTATCTATCTATCTATCTCTCTATTTCTCTCTCTCTCTTTTTTTTTTTATTTTTTTTCCGATCTATTTCTTCTATCTGTCTGTCTATCTATCTATCTTTCTCTTTCTCTTTCTCTCTATCTCTATCTATCTTTCTATTTCTCTCAAAATATCATACTCGATCTCGATTTATCCCATTGAATCCTTCCTATCTTTGATAAAAAAAAAAAAAAAAAAAAATGGTATATACGTGATTTAAATGATAAATCAAAAAAAAAAAAAAAAGCAATAAAACAATATAATAAACAAACGGACAGACAAAAATAATAATAAACAATAATAAATAAGAGCGTACCGTCGCGACGACGATCCTTCGATCTCGCTTTTAAAAAACAAAACGAAAACAAAAAAAATAAAAGGGACGAATAGAAAAAAAAAAAAATAATTAAGAAAATTATAAAAAGCCCCCAAAATCCGAGACGAAAATCGATCGAATATAGATCGGGCCGAATCAAAAATTATTATTATTATAATTTCGCAAGCGAGTTTGCGTTAAGATTTACGATAATTAACGAATCAAAAACAATAAACAAAATATAAAAAAATCAAAACAATAACCTAAAACTAAAAAAACAAAAAAGAAATTAGAGAAACGAACCGAACGATGCGAAACAAAACAAAACCAAACAAAAAATCGAACGAAGTATAAAAAAAAAAAAAAAAAAAAAAAAGATTAAAAAAAAAAAGATAAGAAAAACCAGAATAATTTAGAAAGAAATCTACGATAATAATATTATAGGACGCAAAGTGGAAGGCGACGTTATCGTTTCGAGATAAAGTATCGACTTTGACGGATTTTTTCACGACGAATAATAACAATAAAAATAAAAATAATTGACTCTAATAAAGACTGTATAACGTAAAGACGAATCTTAAAAACCCATATCACAATCATACATATATATATATATACACACATATATATATATATATATATATGTGTATTAAAGCATATTATATATGTATGATGTGAACGACAGTACGAACTTTAAAAGAGGCACCATTTTCGGCTAATCGATAACAAACACACCATAGAGCAGCTAGTATAGAGAGATCTTTCTTCTTTGTTCCTTTTTTTTTCTTTTCTTTATTTTTTTTTTTATTTTTTTTTTTTTTTTTAAATATATATATTTTTTTTTCTTTCGTAGTACGCTAGTACCCTGTTCGAGAAAAAAATGAACAAAAAGAAATGAAAAAGAAAACATAAAAAAAAAAAAAAAAAATTATAACGAAAGTAGTACAGCCAACAACAATCACAACCACCATCACGATCATCATTCCTCATACCTCGCTAACAATTCTAA
>NC_060977.1:1637500-1645000 GCF_910589235.1 Vespa crabro | reverse complement strand
ATCGATAATGAATCATAAAAGCCTCAAAGATCGATATCTCGACACAATCTGGCTCACTTCGATCGGGGGAAAAGAGTAGAAAAAAAAACAACAATAAAAAAAAAAAAAGGAAAAAAAAGAAAGAAAAGAAACAAATAAAAAAGAAAAGAAAAAAAATGCGATTAGATCAGCGACGTGACATATCGAAGAAGCTCCGAGAAGAGCCCTTCGTGAGCCCGTCGTTTTTATTTTTCGGATTCGATGCATCGATACGTCGCATACGACGTTTCGTCGTGGCAATGTGTTTTTTTTTTTTTGGTTTTTTTTTGTTCTTTTTTTTTTTTTTTTTTTTTTTTACTTTGTGTAGCGGGTGTGGGATGGTCGGTGGGATAAAAAGAATTCTCTGATAATACACGAAAGAGCCGCAATTAACCGGAAATCCACCGCCCACCCGCGCTTCTTCAGTAGTCTTAGCTGTCTGATGAGTGTGCTCTGCGTGTTTCCATATTATATACCCAACAACCAACAACAACCAACAACAACGACAACAACAACAACAACAACAACAACAACAACAACAACAAATACGAAGTAAAGACAAAAAGAAATTTTACCTTACGATTACCGTCCACTCATACCCTAATATTAACCCACCCGTTCACCCACCATCTACCTTTAACCTCTTTCTTTTTTTTTTTTTGTTACATTACTAAGACGCAACCCTCGAAACCTCTCCACTTTCAACCCTTCATTCCTTATCGCATCTTTCTCTCTCTCTTTCTCTCTCTTACTCTTTCTCTTTCTCTCTCTCTCTCTCTCTCTCTCTCTCTCTCTCTCTCTCTCTCTCTCTCTCTCTCTTTCTCTCTCTCTTTCTTCAATAACAACAACAACAACAACAACAACAACAACAACTGTTACATAATGAACAAATTTTATATACTTATATTATTCAATATATTCGATTTCATGCGCCTCGCCCCGTCCCTTATATATATAATTATTTTTTTTTTTTTTTTTTTTTTTTTTTAGTTGTTTCAATTTCGGTTTGTTTAATTAATTTTTTTTTTCATCCAATTAATACCTAACATTTTTCTATCTCTATCTATATTTAACTCTATCTTCCTCTCACACTTTCTCTCTCTCTCTCTCTCTCTTTCTCTCTCTCTACCCCCTTTCTCTTTCTCGTTTGATTTTTTTTCATTTAAGTATGCGCGCGTGTGTGTGTGTGTGTGTGTGTGTGTGTGTGTCTCTCTATCAATTTTGCATTCGTTCATTTTCTTATTACATGTATATTATGTAATAAGAATTAATTATGTAATTATGTAATAATGGTTATGTTGGTTTTGTTTTCGACGTGTTTAACATGATCGTTAATTCGTGTGCGAGTGATTGTGTTCCGTGTGTTCCCATGAATAATTTTATATGTGACTTATTCTCGTTTTTAAACGAAACCACCCAAACCACCAAATTCAACCCTTGATCACTATATTCCTTTGCCCTTTCTTATCCAATATTCGATCGTGTTTCATTCCTTTATTTCGTCAGGATTGATAACACGAGATCGATTGATAAAACGATCAGCTATATTTAGTTTTCGATCGTCTCCTTTGAGGATTGTTTTTCTTTTTTTTTTTCTATTTATTTTTACTCTAATGAAATTGTATTTTATCTCTCTCTCTCTCTCTCTCTCTCTCTTTCTCTTTCTCTTTCTCTTTCTTTCGTCATCAATTTGTGGATATATTCTCATTATGCAAATACACACACGTAAAAGCGCACAATATGCTTTTCCTTTCAATACAAGGAAAAATAAAAACTCGTCTCGTTTTATATATTTGAATAATGAATTTTTTTTATTATTTAAAAAATAATTGAGCAATAAATATATAATGCATATATATATATATACACATATATATATATATATATATATTTATTTATTTATATATAAAGATATATGTGGAAGTAGTAAATATTAATATTATTAATTAATATAATATATATACATATATTTATTAATTATTGTCTTCTGGAGAAATACCACACAAATTACATATAACAAATTCGTTAGATTTTTCTAACGATACTTATCTATCCCATCTCTCTTTCTCTCTCTCTCTCTCTCTCTCTCTCTCTCTTTCTCTCTTTCTCTCTGTCTCTTTCTTTCTCTCTTTAAGCAGGATTATAGTGCATATAGTTATACATGATATATATATGTATACTAATAGAACGATTAGAAAGCGAAACATATATCATGTACAATTTTTCCCGAGAATTATACCGATTGAAAATATCGTAAAAACAAAGGCCTATTATATATTAGATAATAATAATAATTATTATTATTATCATTATTATATAACTATAATAATAATTATTATCATTATAATTATTACTATTATTATTATTATTATTATTATTATTTTACTATGATAATAATCACATTTCCACACTGTGATTTATATATTCTATTTAACAATTTAAATCTATATATATATACATCTATCTGTCTGTCCATTTATCTATCTATCTATCTATCTATCTATCTATCTATCTATCTATCTATCTATCTATCTATCTATCTATTTATCTATATATATCTATCTATTTCTATCTCGATCATTTCTATACATATACTTTAATATATTTTTTATATTAAATCTATACATATATATATATATTATTCTCTATATTAAATCAAATCTGATTGAATAATGTACATATTGTCTTTCGTTTCAAAACGATTAAGGTTCAGGACTGTGTGTTGCGGACCATTTCTAATACTGAAACTAATATGCCCCACGATTTTCAGGAGATCGAGATAGGCTCTCTACAAAAAAAAAAAAAAAAAAAAAAATAGAAAAGAAAGAAAAGAAAGAAAAAGAAAAAAAAAAAACAAGAACAGAAAAGAAAGTGAAACAACAAAGAGATAAACAAGCAAACAAACAAACAAACAAATGAATGAATAATAATAATAAAATAAGACGATATCAGCTGCCAGTAACCAGTTGGAAATAATGTAGAAATAATTATTTATCGCGATTAGGAAGGAGATCATCAATGATATATATATATATATATATTTATATATATTCGAACGAAAACAAAAAATATTTTCCATAATAATGATCAAATCTACTTGTGGGTAGGTACGCATAGATGATTAGATAGATTGCGCATGTATGCCAATAATAATCGTCCGCAATTATTTAGCTTGCACCTGGCGATAGTAGATACCATTAATCGATTTAGTTGATTAGCACCGCGCGACACCCATATTATTACTATTATTATAATTATAATTACTCTTATTATCATTATTATCATCATCATCATTATTATTATTATTATTATTATTATCATCATAATTATTATTATTATTATTATTATTATTATTGTTGTTATTATTATTATTTTTTTTCTCTTTGTTCTCTTGTAATTTTCCCCCCTTCCCCCTTTTTGCCCGGGCTGGAAAACGATGCTGACATCAAGCAAGATACACACATGATTTTCATCTCACATGGTGTATGTAAATGTGCGTCTCCGAATCAATTATCAAATGTTTATAATATAAATGAAATCATATATATATATACATATGCATATGTACCTACATATATACATACATATATACATACATACATTCATATATACATTCATATATACATATACGGAATACACATAATGAGAAAAATAATTAAAGAAAATAATAATAATAATAATAATAATAATAATAATAATAATAATAATTACAAAATGAGAAGATACTATATTAGGAACGATACAAATACACGATGTCGATTCAAAAAAAAAAAAAAAAAAAGAAAAAAAAAAGAAAAAAAAAGATGAAAAAAGAGAGAAATGAAAAAGAAAACAAGAAAAGATGAGATATAATAATAATAATAATAAAAATATATATATATATATATATATATATATATATATATATATATATATATATATATATAACCAAAAATTGATATCTCGAAGAATATTATAGACGGACTCGCATATACATCTACATACATTACCTACCTACTATATATATATATACACATATGCATATACATACGTGAATATATATATATATATATATGTTCACGTACATTTACACAAACATTTGGACAATGAGGATATAAAAAGAAAAGAAAGCAAAAAAAAAAAAAAAAGAAACCACACAGACACACACACAAGAGACAAAGACAAACAAACAAGAATCCCCTCCCCTCGAAAACGAAAAGAAAAAGAAAAACATAAAAAAGAGAAAAAAAAAAAAGGGAAAAGAACACACACATGAAACATGAGAGATAGGGAAAAAAAATCGAGAACCCAAAAAACCTTCCCCCAGAAAAAAAAACCACATACGATCAAGCAAAAATAATAAAAGAGCAAAGAAAAAAACGAACGAACGAACGAACGAACGAACGAACGAATCAAAAAAAAATAAAAAAATAAAAAAATAAAAAAAAATAAATAAAAAAATAAAAAAAGAAAAAAGAAATGAAAAAGAATATGGCGCGCGCTTATATGTGTGTTGCTGGCCTGGCAAGATACTCATCCTCGCTTCCTGATAGAATACGTCTCCTTCCCTATTTTTGCAGCTTCGAGTAATAAGAGCGTTCAAGTCGACTCTGGAAGATCTGGAGGAGCGTCGCTCTGTCCATAGTTTACACAGCTTACACAGTATGCGCAGCTCACGCAGCCACACCGGACCACGTCCATTATCTGACTTCACATACATTGACGAAGATCCTACAAACAACACCAACAACGCCCACCTCTACGCGGCAAAGAGTACCGCTTACAACAAGAATACTGCGGACCAGAATCAGGATCATGAGACTGCTAACGCAAGAAGATCGAGGATTGTCCAGTCAATCAACAGTCCGACTTCGCCATTGTTACTCAGCGTTCCTGGATCGGCTTACAACAACCATTATACCACCGCCACCGCCAATACCGCCACCGCCAATATCGCTACCAACACCACCGCCACCGCCACCGCCACCACCACTACTATCACCAATAACAACAGATCCTCATCCAACAACGCCCTGAATCAACTCCTCAGCAGTAACCCGGACACCACCGTCAACAATTCCTCCTTGCTTCTCAGTTCGAACAATTTGGTCCTACCGGAACTGACCAAGCTCGTGCATGAGACCAGCATTTAAAACGATATATGGCAGCTTTTGCGCGTTGTTTGCTCGACACCCCCTCCTCTTCCTACCCTGACCAACCTCTTTTCTCTCTCTCTCTCTCTCTCTCTCTCTCTCTCTCTCTCTCTCTCTCTCTCTCTCTATCTGCCTATCTATCTTTCTCTATCTTCTCTCTCTCTCTCTTTTCCTCTCTATCTCTAACATTCTATCTCTCGTAGAACACCCACGTCCATCCCCAACCTACTATTTATCATTGTCATCTCTTAATTATTACCTTCTATCTTTCTTTTCTTGGATCAACAAAAACAAATCCTTAATCCTCGCTGTTGTCTGCTCTTAAAAATTTACGATATTAATTATCGACTATTCTTCTTATGATTTATCTTTCTGCTTTCTTTTTTATTTATTTACTTTTTTTTTTTTTTTTTTTTTTTTTAATAGGAATACATCGATAATGATTTATTTGTATCGTTGATTTGATCTATCTATCTATCTATCTATCTATCTATATATATATATATACATTTATATATGTATATATATATATATTTTTTTTCTCACGTGCACTCTATCTATCCATCTATCTATCTATTTATCTATCTATCTATCTATCTATATATATATATCTATATATCTCTATCTAAGCACGTTATAGCACCGAAAAGTTATATATTTATCTTTTAACAAAATATTATATACATATATATATATATATATATATATATATATATATATATATATATACTTACACGATCGGAAGGATAATAATAATTCGTGTCATTAAAATTTCACTCATCCATAGGATCCATACGATCTATTGTCTCTTTTAAGGATTAATTTCATATATCGCAATTTAAGTTTATCATTTAATCGTAATTATTAATAAAATTCCAATGTAATTCATGATAACAATGAAAATATTCTTTTTTCTCGTCTCTTGAAGCGAACGAAGTTCGACGGAAATTTTATTTCGTTGTTGTTTTTTTTTTTTTTTTTATTTTTATCAATTTATCTTCGTTTGTAATTTTGTCCTTTTTGTCATTTTTTTTTCTTCTTCTTCTTCATTATCCATCCCTCGTGAAGACATTATCAGACGAGCTTTCAAGTATTGTTTGTAATTGATCCATAATTATCTTCGTTGCATTTTAATTATGAGATATATAATACATATAATTATTATCTTTTCTATTTTTTACTTTTTATGAGAAAAAGAAAAGAGAAATATTTCTATGCGAGATCGTCGATCTTATCGATATTTCGAATTTGTTGCATTCGGACTGATATAGAGAACGATCGATAGTGAAAAGTACTTAAAAAAAGAATGCATCGTAATTTTCTTTTTTTTGTCCTTTTATTTTCTTCTTAATATAAAAAAAAAAAAAAAAAAAAAAAAAAAAAAAATTCGAGATATCCTCGCAATCGACGTCTATCGTTAAAATGTTCTTTCTTTTCTCTCTCTCTCTCTCTCTCTCTCTCTCTCTCTCTTTCTCTCTTTTCTTTCTTTCTTTCTTTCTTTCTTTCTTTCTCTTGTTAAAAATTAGAAATAAACGTGGGATAGATAGAAAGGCACGCTTTTATCTTTCTTCTTATTTTTTTCTTTTTCTTTTCTTTTTTTTTTTATTTTCATTTTAATTTTACTCGATCGATCCAATATACGTATTATTCAAATCGATCACAACATTCCGATAATACATAAATTTCAAAAGCAATTAACATTATTTATTGTTATACAAATTAATTGTGAATTTTAAGAGCGGGGGACACAAAAAAAAAAGAAGAAGAAGAAGAAGAGGAAGAACAATTTAAAACGTTAAACAAATGTTTTTTTTTTTTTTTTTTTTCCCCCTATTAGTACTTCCAATTTTTCATAGAATCAACACGCGTTTACGCAAACTCTGAATTTCTTTTTTTTTTTCTTTCTTTTTTTTTATTTTCTCTCTCTTTTTTCTTTTTTTTTTTTTTTTATCGACAGCTTAAGTATAAAGCTTGGAGTAATGTTTGTATGTTTTTCTTTTTGTTTTTCTTTTGTAATAGACTTTTTTTTTCTCTTTTTTCTTTTTTTTTTTTTTTTAACCTTTTTCAATTGCGAGAATGTTCGATGCTTGCAAAGAAGGCTTCGATTAAATAATATTTTTAGGATTATTTACTTATTTATATATACGTGCCTACCTACATACCTAATACTATTCAACGAATTATTTCATCTATATATAATTTACGTACATATATACATATATTATTTGTCTCTATCTCTATTTCTCTATTTCTCTATTTCTCTATTTATCTATCTCTCTCTTTCTATCTCGTTTTATATATATATTTATATATATATATATATATATATATATATATATATATATATATA
>NC_060977.1:1627500-1630000 GCF_910589235.1 Vespa crabro | reverse complement strand
ATAAAAGAAAAAAAAAAAAAAAAAAAAAGAGAAAGAAAAAGAAAAAAAAAACTTATAAAAGAAAAAATTAAACAAAAATAAAAAACGAGAAGAAAAAAAGAAAAGAAAAAGAATAATTAATCCTGATCGTTACTATCGAAAATATTTTTCTATCGTAATTAATTCGTATATAATGTTATATATATACACACATATATATATATATATATATATATATATATATATATATTATTTCACTCTTTCTTATATAATCTTAATAGAATAATATAATATTATAAAAAAGAAAAAAAATATTAATAACAACGTATTGCTTTATGATATAGTAATACGTAGATACGTTGAAATAATAATGATTTAGTATGATTTTGGAAAAAATGATTAGAGAAAAAAAATGAGAAGAAATAATAATAATAATAATAATAATAATAATAATAATAATAATAATAATAATAATAATAAAGAGAACAAACAAGTTGATAAACTAATAAATAAACAAATATAAAAATTGAAGGTTCACATCGACGAGTTTATTTTTCGAAGGGCTGATATTTTTCTCGAGCGAATCAAGAATGTCCCTTTCACGAATGTGTCTCAATAAATAGAGATAGATGAACGTTCATTTATAAATCATTGAATGATCTTTTACGATCATTAATATCTTATACAATCTAAATGAAAATTTTACGATCTCTTAAAACTACGTGTAAGTTAACAGAAAATCGTTGATTTTGATCTTCTTCGAGGTAAAAAGAAAAAAAAAAAAACAAAAAAAGATAAATAAATAAATAATAAAAGTAAAAAACAAAAAATTGTGGCTGTGAATTTCGGTGTTGAATTTAAAAAAAAATAAAAAAAAAGAAAAAAAAAGAAAAAACAAACTAAAACAAAAAAAAAAAGGAAACGAAAGAAAATCATGATCTATCGATCAAATTTATGAAGAAATTTTCTCTCTCTATCTCGGTTCGTATTTACGATCGTTCTTATTAATTATTAATATTAATCGTTCTTTTTTTTTTTTTACACGTAAAATCGATGATATTTATTTATTCTCTCTCTCTCTCTTTTTTGTTTTGTTTTCTTTGGTCTTCATAATCGTGAAAAAAAATATTTCAAATAAATTTTATTCGAATTAATAAATAGAAAAAGAAAATTGCTCATACCGTGTGCCGTTTATAGTCGCAATCGAACGCTTCCCCTATCCTTTATCATCGATCGTCTCGGTACGTCTTTCTATAAATAAATAAAAATAAAATCAAAATCAAAATTAAAATAAGAAAAGCCTTTTCGCAAATTACGAAAATTTTACAAATCCATCCGTAGAATCGCGTAACTTTGTATATATAGTAGTTATTATTGTTCATCGCATAATCAGTACTATGCACTTTTGTTTTTTTTTTTTGTATCCGTAAAATATTAGATTTCCTTCGTCAATATAGTTATATATACACTCATATATATATATATAGGATGTATATATAATTTGACAAAAAAAATTTTGTTCGAGATCTTAACGACGATAAAGATGGAATTTGTATTTTTGTTCCGTCCCCTACCCCCTTAACCAAACCATTAGAAATTAGAATTAGAATTTTTAGTAATAGAATAATCGTGGAAGAAAAAAAGAAAAAGAAAAAGAAAAAAAAGAAAAAAGAAAAACTCGATCGATTTTTTAATCTAATTCTCGATCGCGATCTTTTCTAATGTGCCAAAAGCTTCTAGCACAATTTTTCTTCAAATATTGTCTTAATCACCAAAATTTCAAATAACTTCTCTTGTCTCTGTCTTATTTGTATAAAAACTCTAATTTGCACTACTTCACTTAAGCTCGTAGATCGATCCATATTATTATAATTCCATGATTGATCAATGATAGAACTTGATCGATGCCCGATCATATTACGTTTATCAATTTTCTTTTTGAATTTTATTAATAAAAAAAAAAAATATATATATATATAATATACTTATATATTATTTTATTATATATAAGTAACAATAATAATAATAATAATAATAATAATAATAATAATAATAAAAATAATAATAATAATTTATAATAATTATATAAATTATTCCTGATCTAACAATGATTTAGAATTTATATGAAAACATTTTCTATCGATAATATTGAAAAATTTTAATAGATTCTAAATCTTTGCGGTATAAATTTTAATTTGCATAAATTTTAAAAAAGAAAACGAAACGGAAAAAGAAGAAAGAAAGAAAAGAATTTTAAAAAGGGCATCGAACACGTTTCTATTTAAAAATCAATTTGTTATAATGCTTCTATTGAGATTCAAGTTTTCTTTTCCTACGACACATATATATATATATATATATATATATATATATATATATATATATATATATATAAAACTCGTTATTTGATCTTTTAATATTTCTTATAGAAATTGTTTCTGTATCTTATCAAAAAGGAAGAAATAACGAGTCTTAAATCGTTAATAAAAGAAAACTCGAATATTCGAATAAATTCAAAGCG
>NC_060977.1:1620000-1625000 GCF_910589235.1 Vespa crabro | reverse complement strand
CTTTTTTCTTACACTACTATCTATCTATCTATCTATCTATCTGTCTATCTATTTATCTATCTATCTATCTATCTATTTATCCGTCTTTCTCATTCGCTCGATAATCTTTTTATCTATCAGCGATTTCGTTCGCACGTACGCACGTAAATATATATAATGTACAATTATTATTTTTTATTCTTAAAGATATGCGTTCGTCGGGGGATTTTTCTTTTTTTTTTTTTTCTCCTTTTTAGAAATTCTTCTTTCTCATCTTTATCGTGAAAATCGACCGAAATCGCTGTATTTGTTTTTCTATGTCGAGAATTTTTTATATTATATGCTGCTTGTTATTATTCGCTGGTCTCGAGCTTTTATGTAAATAGACCCTGCTTTATAGTGTTTTTTCACTTTCTTTCTTTTTCTTTTCTGACTGAATAATATCGTCTTTCTCTCTCTCTCTCTCTCTCTCTCTCTCTCTCTCTCTCTCTCTCTCGTTTTCTCAATTTTTATAAAAAAACGATTTTAATACTTTTATATCCCTCTTTTAAATCCTTTTCAAAGTTGCTTTTTATACAGACTTTTTTTTAATTAATCTAAAATGCAAAAGTTACCCCTTCAACCGTTCGATCAATAAAGAAAATTGTTTGTCTCTTATTATTCTCAAATAAATCCATTTATTTTATATACATATATATATATATATATATATATATATATATATATATAAATGGATAAGAGAGATAGAGAGAGAGAAACGATCGGCTAATGGATGCTATAGTGAAATCATTCGCTTCTTGCTATAAACAAATAAAAATCTTCCCTTTTCTTATCCTTTTTTTTAGATAAAAAAAAAAAAAAAAAAAAAAAAAAAAAAAGAGAATGCTTTGAAACCTTTTATCTCCTCGCTGATCATTTTTGGCACGCGCTAAATAAAAAACTTTGTTAAATCAAAAGTCCAATTATATTCTCGCTTAATTTCTAAATCGATCTTGCGACCAATGTAAACGGCTCTTCGTCGGGCGAACGGAAATATAATTATTATAATAAGTCTTCTTTACGTACATATATATATATATATATATATATATATATATATATATATATATACCTAGAGATATATATAAACGAAACAAAGCAAAGCAAAAGAAATCTCTTATATTATCAGATCTTTATAAAACGTTATAAATTTATTAATATTTCAACAATTTATTCGATGGTGATTTATATATATATATATATATATATATTGAAAAAAAAACAAAAAAAAGAAAAACAATTATTTATTTAAATATTAGCAGATAATTTTTTAATAAAAAAAAAAAAAAAAAAAAAAAAAAAAGAATAAAAGATCAGAAATAAAGTGCGATCTATGACTTATGAAATCATAATAATCTATATACAGCTGGATCAGGATCCTTTTGTTTTTTTTTTTTATATATATATATATATGTCCTAATACTAATGATTGGTTGTATGATCACCAAGAGAACATTAGAATGGGAACATAATACTCTTGGGATTATTCTAATCAATGAAATTATCATAATTATCTTATCTGTATTAATCGATTTGTTTTATTTATTTATTTATTTATTTATTTTTTGTTTGTTTGTTTTTATTATCACGTTACATTATGGCGTTACATTTAAATCGATCATGGCGTTGAAAAAAGTTAGGTGTTAAATGTATCAAGTCTAATCTGAGATCATTATAAATACCCAATTATTCTTTTATGCATTACTATACCTTGATTCATAATATTATAATAAGATTTTTTTGGTAACATTCATTCTCTCCCATAATTATATATTTATATACATATGTATATATTTACATAAGTATATGTATTTCTCCCCGTATCTCTCTCTTTCTCTCTCTCTCTCTCTCTCTCTCTCTCTCTCTCTCTCTCTCTCTCGTTCTTTAATTTCGAGGTCAAGATCGTGATCTTTTCTTTTACTCTTCGTAATGTATGACATCATAAGATCGGATAATCGTTTGATAGTCAAATGATCGAATGTGAAAAAATTTTTAACACGTTTGGTTATCTCTCTCTTTCTCTTTCTCTCTCTCCCTCTCTCTCTCTCTCTCTCTCTCTCTCTCTATATATATATATATATATATATATATATATATATGTATATATATTTATATATATTTATATATAATTCTCAAAGGTTTGTGCTTATGCTTATCTTATATAGATTCAGAGAGAGAGAGAGAGAGAGAGAGAGAGAGAATGTGCCTTGGTTTCTTAATACACGTACACATATACACATACATACACACACACACATGCAAAATTCTCTTCATCTCAAGTGATATACCTTCATTCTAAATTCTAATTCGTCTAATTCGATGTAAGCTTCGAAATCAAAATATCTTCGATCGTTTCTCTCTTTCTCTTTCTTACTCTTATATTCTCTATATATTTCTCTTCCTCTTTCTATTTCTTTCCCTCTCTCTCTCTCTCTCTCTCTCTCTCTCTCTCTCTCTCTCTCTCTCTCTCTCACTATCTCACTATCTCTCCTCTTGTTCTTTCTGTGTGTATATCTGTCTCTCAGTCTCTCTCAGTCTCTCTCTCTCTCTCTCTCTCTCTCTCTCTCTATCTTTCTCTTTTCTTATTGTTTCTAATGAAACATATAATCACGCGTGTATTATTGCATACATACAAAAAATTCTAAGTGTATCTCATCGAGAAGCACTATATCACTAAGTCGCTAAAAATAATTTTATTATTCTTTCCTTTCATTTTTTCCAAACCCTTAATTATTCATTTATTTATTAATAATTATTATTTATCGTTATCATTATCGTTTTATTGTAAAATTTCTATCTTAAACACAAAATATATAATATTATTGCACGCACAATTAGAGTCAACGATTCGACATACGTAAACACGTACACAAATTATGGTATAATGATTTATATTAAATTATAAATGTATCAGCTTTTTAAAATCGTCAATTTTGTTTTGTCCTTTTGTATCCTTCGTTATTACATTCTCACTTCTTTTTCTTTTTTTCTTTTTTTTATATCTCTGTCTATTTGTCCGTCTATCTGTCTATATTTATCTATTTATCTATCTGTCTAATTTATCTATGTATCTGTCGTTGATTATTATCGCTTGCACATTTTGTTCTTTTTCTTATCTCTCTCTATCTCTTTCTCTCTTTCTCTCTCTCTCTCTCTCTCTCTCTTTCTCTCTCTCTTTTTCTCGATATATCAAAGCTATCTGTTTTATTTTCTTGTCTTTTGCATATATGTCTCTATGAGCTCTTATTGTAATTTGTATGTTTCGATATTGTCGATATTTTCGTGATTATTATTGGAAGATCGATGAAATGGGATTTACGAGATATATGATGCTTCATGGGTTTTTTTTTTCTCTTTTTGGTATTATGTTTTTTTTTTTTTTTTTTTTATACTCTTTTTATCATTTTTCATTTCTACGTCTTCGGCATGGATTTATTTATTTATTATATTTAATTTATTTATATCTATTCATTATCCTCGTCCGACGAAACTCGAGATTTACTGATTAAAATCTTAAAAGCTATCAACGACGATAATCATCTCTGTATTATTATTATTAATTGGAAAAAGAAAAAAGAAAAAAGAAACACATATATAATTTATATACACATACAATTTCGAAAGAAACTTTAAAAACATTTCGAACGAGTTGCCATTTGAAGGAATATTAAATCAAAAAAATTTTACAAATAGTTAATTTGTTAACAATAATAATAATAATAATAATAATAATAATAATAATAATAACAATGTTGACGATTAAATCGATTAAACTTAATGTATTTTATTAAATGATAGCTTTTAAGGGTTACAAGATCTTTTTAAAGGATTTGAAAATTGATGATGTATAAACAAAACGAAAACAAAAACGAAAAAGAAATAATTCAAATATCTTCTACTAGATCTTTGATATATATACATATACATACTTATATATATATATGTATATGTATATATATATATATGAAGATCAACGTAAGTCGCATCGATCGATCTTCGAAAATTATTATTATTAAATATCGTAATTTTCTTTTCCATGTGATTTTCGTTGTACAGCTGTCTATGATAGTTGTTGCCAATGATTGCGTTAAAAATATTATGCACTTTGAAAAATCGGCTACGTTGTCATGCCTCATATACACATAAACAAGCGCATATATAAAAGAAAAAACAAAAAAAAAAGATAATCAAAATTATCTATAATCATCTTTTGAACAGATAATACTCTTATACAAGGCTTTGCAACGTAGACCGTTCGTTTGCACACCTACACGAAAAGAATAATAATTCAAAGAAAATAACAATGACATTAATAATAACAAAATTGTTATGAAATTCTCAACAAAAAATCTTTGAATTTGTACAAATTCTTTTCGTGTAAGCGAGATGCTAAACAAAAAAAAAAAAAAATAGAAAAAAAGACAAAATTTACTTTATTGCATTTATACATCTTCTTTCTATGTGTCATACGTACGTGCATATGATCTTAAATATACACACATATATATATATATATATATATATATATACACACACATACATATATATATATATGTATATGTATAATAAAAAACAAAAAAAAAAGGTTTACAACAAAGAAGGTAAGGATATAAACAAAGAGTATTAAAACAAAACAAAACAACAAATCGTGATAGAAAACAAAGGAAGAAAGGATAAAGGACACGAATAAAAATTGAGAATGAATTAAAAATGCTTTAGAGAGGATTCAAAAAAAAAAAAAAAAAAGAAAAAGAAAAAGAAAAGAAAGAAAACGAACAAACAAAATATTGGAAACTAAAAAGAGACCAAGGAAAAAAGAAAAACGATACATATAACACATACAATATTCTCGTTATTGACGAATGAAAAAGCTCAACTGTGGCTTCGAAGAAGCTTCGCAAACGATTTTTTTTTATTTTATTTTTCAAAAAAATTTTTTTTTACAATTTAAAATAACTCTCTCTCTTTCTCTCTTTCTCTCT
>NC_060977.1:1585000-1597500 GCF_910589235.1 Vespa crabro | reverse complement strand
AGACTTAGAAAAAAAAAAAAAAAAGGAGGAATAAAAAAAAACGTTTCTCTTCTACTTTAACGCCTTCCTTGCATGTGTCTTCGTGATGTCACGCTAGATAAACTATTATATAACTTAATATAGGATCAATAGATCCGATCTATAAATTCTATCGATTGTTTACATGTATACATACATATATATTTGTTCGAGAAAATAAAAAAAAAAAATTGCGTTGCTTTGTTCCATAAAAAAATAAAACTGTTAATAAGAAAAACAAAAAAAGAAAGTGCGTGAGGGTCGATCGATCAATTCAGAATTATCTCCCCTTCGACGATCTATATATATATCTCAAGATTAAAACGATGTCTTTAAAAGGTAATAAATTTAAAAAAAAAAAAAAAAAAAAAAAAAAGGAAGAAAAAAAAATAATAATACCAAGAAACTTATCTGCGAGTGCCATCAATGTTGATCATAAGTAATCACATATGACATTATTGAATAAATGAATAAATAAGTAAATAAATTAATTAATTAATTAATAAAATAGAAGAAAACTGTCTTAGATCAGCGATCTTAAAAATAGATGACAATCTTGACAGATAAAAAGAATATTCTCCGTGTCTACATATGGCCGTATCTTAAAATAATTTTTAAGAATAAAAATAAAAAAAATTTTGGACGCAGTTAACCAAATTAATTAACTAATTATGTTAATTAATCAATCAATCAAGTAAACGACAACAAAATAATCAACTTTATGGGATAGGAGCAAAGTATTTCTAATTTTTCTAATTTTTGTGACGATTTAAGAAACATTGTAAAAAAAAAAGGAAAAAAAAAAGAAAAAAAAAATTATATATATATATATATATATATATATATATATATATATATATATATATATAATATAATTAATTAAAAAAGAAAAAAATGTAGCGTCATCTTTATTCGTTATCGCATCTCTATAACGATAATTATTATTATTATTATTAAACATTACGCTATGACATAAATCGTAAAATTCGAAATAATAAATAATTTACACTTACATACAATATTTCTTCCCGTCTCTCTTTCCCCTGTTCCGTTTCTTCTTCTTTTTTTTCTTTTTCTTTTTTTTTTCCTTGTCTTTTTCGTCCGTCATTATAATCTTATCCTAAATAACGAGCTTCGTTCGAATGTATATCTCAAATCATTTGGAAAATTTATTATCAATTATAATAATACGTTTAAATATAAAGGCACGAACAATGAAAAACATTTTATTATTATCTAATGTAGATCATTATTTTATACAATTCTGTCTCCAATTGATACGTACAAAGAGATATTATGTGTATAACACCGTTTTTTTATCTTTTTTTTTTTTTTTTTTTTTTTTTATTTATAAATCAATTCTTAACACGTTCCGTGCCATGTGTACCACCGGTGGTACACGTTAAACTTGATCTTCAGTCTTTTTTTTTTTTTTAGTTAAAATATCAAATGACTTGAACGACAAAGTCAGGCAAAAATGACTTGGCACGGGACGTGTTAACGAGAAGAAATACTTGTATTTTCTTTTTTTTTCTTTTTTTTTTTTTTTTTTTTTTTTGTAGGATAAACGTCAATGAAATCATTTTCAAACGTATCCGTTTATTCACAATTCTACAATGAAAATCTTTATCAGTCATATCATATTTTACTGATCGATCATCTAAATTTACGTAAAACCCTCTTTATTTCTTATTATACACATTTTATAGATTATTCATCGTTTATTGCGCGCGCGCGCGCTTATATTTGTATGTTTGTGTGCTTGTGTGTATGTGTGTGTGTATGCGTGTACGTGCATACGTGCGTGTATCTTCTATCCTTATATTATTTAATTTTATTATATTTTATTTTTTACTTTTTTTTATTATTATAAATTCGACTGTGTGCGACGATTATTATTAAACAATTGTTGATAACAAACATATATATATATATATATATGTTTGTGTATATGAATTTTCTTAATGAATTAAATACACTTACGAGTTAACACCCTATTGACGTTTCTTCTACGCGCGAGGTTCTTTTGTACACTTTTAAAAAGTTCTTATGCTCTTTACTTTTTTCTGCACCATTTATTATTATTATTTTTATCACTTTCTAGTTCTTTTATTTTATTTTATTTTATTTTATTTTATTTTATTTTATTTTATTTTATTTTACCTTCATTATAGTTATATACTCTTTCAGTTTTCAAGGATCTACGGCGATTAGGCCTAAAGAATATGGAGATTACGTAAAAAGTATGGTAAAAAGAAAGAATTTCGCGAAGAGAATGTGATATATTATTCGTTTCGTCTTTTTTACTTTTCTTTTTTTTTTTCTTCTTCTTTTTCACTTTTTTTTAATCGATAATTTTGGAATGTTTTAGAGCCACAGCTCGCTGGAAGACGATTCCTTTTGCCTTTTGTTCTTTTTCTTTTTTTCTCCCCCTACCCCCCCCCCCCCGTTTAAAAATCTTTTCTCCCTTTTAGTTTTATAACCGTGGCACGTTTAACTAACTCCGCATCGAGGGATATTTTGTACTTAATCTTTTTTTATTTTCTTTTTTTCCTAATTTTGGAAACACATTAAAACTCCGATATTCTTCACTCTTTCTCTCTACTTTTATGTTCCCAGATTTATGTTATTATAAAATATTGTAAAATTTGATATGAAAACTCATACTTGGATATGTTTTTATTAAATATCTGTAGAAAAGAATTGATAGCACCTGAAAAATTGTGCAACTCCATATTTCTATAAAATCCAATTACGATAATATTAATAGCTCAACCATTATCTAAATAGATATGTACAAAAAAGTTGAGCATTTATTTTAAATTCGTTATGTTACAATACACCTGATGAAATTTACTCGTACATATAGATTCTTGTCAATCAAGAATATATCATTTAATTTCGATTAAACGAATTTGATATTATATATTATCAAAATGACATCGATAATATCTCCAATTTTACCTCGAATTATTATTATTATTATTATAATTATCGAGGCGATTAACGGTAAGTATTTTAATCTTTTTTCTTACCAAACTTTGTTAACAGCCTCCAAATGCTCCTCTGTTATTTCGCGGAATATTTTGACGTGTTGAGGGAAACCGTGGATGAATGCATCCTTCGGGAAGGTGCTGGACTAACAGGAGCGGAAGGAGAAGGGCCAGTTGGCGTTGTCGGTTTAGAACCTCTTCTATTTCGTCTTATAGAGGAATACGGGCTAGTACCTCTGTTAACGTGCTCATGTGCATAAAGTAAAACACCGATATCTCTATTACCAGCTTCCAATGCAATTTTTAGAGCAGAACTACCATCTATATCGACAATCGATGAATCGCATTCTGAATGAGCAAGAAGTATTCGTACTATATCGGTATGTCCATGTTCAGCTGCACACATTAAAGCCGTACTACCGTCTTCGTCCTGAATATTAATAGCGGCTCCTGCGTCTAATAACAATTGTGTCATATCCTTCCTTCCATGAGACACTGCCAACATTAATGCTGTTTGTCCGTGCTAAAAAAAAAAGAGAAAAAAAAAAAAAAAGAGAAAAAGAAAAGAAAAAAAATACAGCATGTATCAAAAATATAAATAAATTGATCGTTCGTATTAAAACAATAAAAACGTATGATTACCAATTTGGCTCTAATGTTGACATCGGCAAGCTGAAACAATCTGTTTGCTACTGAAGCATGAGTAGAATTCTTAACTTCTGCCAAAGCAGCTAACATTACAGCGGTATATCCAGCCACGTTTGCTTTATTGATATCGCACACTTTGGAATCTAAAAGTATGGAAACTACGTCGAAGTTTCCATGAGAAACTGCATAATGCATAGCAGTATTACCACTGGAATCAATCATATTTACAATATATTCTAGCAAGGTACTAGAATATTCCTCAAAACAATCCAAATAATCTTCAACGTCCAATGGATTGGCATTGGCCGTACTAGATATTTTAAACCATTCCTGTTGTATTATATTGGTAGCATTTTTAATCTGTGGCGAAACATTTCTACTAGGTGACTTTTTAAAACTATCATTGAGAACTTTCATGGCGGCTTGCATTTCTTTAGAAGGTTCCACTTTCTTTCTTGGATCATCTTGAATAGGCTGAAATAGAGCTGACTCAGATAGCTCTTGTTTCTCATCATTTTCAACACCTTTTTCTGGCTGATCCTGAGATATGTCCTCCGACATAGATTTGTCATTTCTTTCCTTCTCCGTTTCCAATTGTCGAAGGCTATTTAAAATACAATAAAGATTGTATTAAATATAAAATATAATAAAGATTGTAATAAAGATTGTAATAAAGATTGTAATAAAGATTGTATATGTACACATATACACAAGTAATAAAAATTATTAATTAAATTATTAATATTATATTATTATGAATATATGTGTGTGAGAGAGAGAGAGAGGGGGGGGGGGAGAAAAGGAAAAGAATAAAAAAGAAAAAAAAAAAAAAAATACCTATTCTGAACAAAATTACACAATGAAATATTCGTTCCGTTGATCGAGCGATCAGAGTCTTGTCGTTGATGCTGCTCAGGATGCAGCATCGATCCAATTTAAAACGAAAAGAAAACTTTTTACTCGTACGACGTATCAACGACACAATAAATTAATACGAAATCAAGGATATTAGCGGCGAACATGACTAATATTTTGTAATATATACACAACACGTGACTCGATTAATATTTATATTATATAAATATTAGAATGTAAAGAAGTTATTTATCGATATTACAAAACTTCTTATCATTTAATTTATTCACTTATTAATTATGAAACACTTTTACAATGGATAAAATAAAGACGCGGGTTTTCACGTTTTTCCACTGACAATGGAATCCCTTCTGTCTCTCTCTCTCTCTCTCTCTCTCTCTTTCTCTCGAATGTTATTTCACAAAAACGCCGCTAGGCGGAGTTGATTGTTAAAGTAACATTCGAGAATCGAGATGAGTTTATTCGAGAATCGAAATACATTTGTTCGAGTATCGATACTAATTCGATAGTTTATAACGAATGTTCTTTCGGTACGGAATTAAAAACGGAACAAACTATATTGAACAAAATTATTAAATGATATTTCTTAAAAGTTATAAAATTCTTATTTTATTCTTGTTCTTTTTTTTTTTTTTTTTTTTTTTAAATAAATCATCGAACGTCATGGCAATAATTGTGAAGTTTAAACGATTTGTTTATCAATACGTTTCTGTGTGATATATTTATTTAAATCTACTCGTCGATCCTAATAGAAATGTAATTTCTCATAATTCGTTTCATTTTCAAAACTCGCGTAATTCGCGTGTCTATAAAAATTCATCTGCATTGCAATCGTGTATAATATTTTTTTTGGTTTTTTTTTATTCTCTGTTTTTTGTTTTCTTTTTTTTTTTTTTTCTATGTCCAATCCCTGCAAGTTGTATTCGTCGATTCTCAATCAAGATTCAAAAACGGATCGAAAATAATCTGCAAACACTGCCGAGACACAATTGGTAAGTATATTTCTTGTTTCCTTTCTTTTCTTTCTTTTTTCTTTTTCTTTTCTGTTTTTTTTTTTTTCTTTTTTCTGTCGAACGTATTCGCAGTTTATAAAAATTACTGCGAATCCGATGACTGTTGTCAGTAGAATTTGTATTTAGCGTGATTCCTTGTGATATTTGAAATGACTTCGTGTGAAGAAAAAAAAAACAAAAAAAAAACAAAAAAAAATGAGAAAAAAAAAAGAGGAAAAGATAAGAAAGAGAAATCTATTTCAATATTATTACTTTTAATATCAATGAAAAAAGAAATCCTGATATAAAGTCCTACATAATTGAAAATCCTTCGTATTAATCTTTTGTCTTTCTTTTTAATCTTTTCTTTTCTTTTCTTTTCTTTTTTTTTTTCTCAAACAAAATTCATTCCGACATCTTTCGACATTATATTTACAATATATATATATATATATATATATATATATATATATATATATATATTATATATTATATATAATATATAAATAATAATAATAATAATAATAATAATAATAATAATAATATTATGTTGGAAACTATGAAACGGGCATTGAATGAAAATAAATAACTAAACAAAAACGCCCGTTTCATAGTTTCCAACCTAATACTTATATATTAGGTTGTAAACTATGAAACGGGCGTTGAATGGAAATAAATAACTAAACAAAAACGCCCGTTTCATAGTTTCCAACCTAATAATAATAATAATAATAATAATAATAATAATAACAATGATACTAACCGATTACTGCTATCGTACTGTTCCTTATTATCCGAATCGTAACGAATAATACCGGTGGCTGGTATTTTGGTATAGGTGTCCTGTCTCCTGAATTTCTTATGATCAGAAGTATTAAGAGCTATATGAGATGGCCTTGGTATCCTCGAAACTAAATTGGCATTCTGATGATTCATATTATTCTCAACGTTATTATTGGTTATTTGTTTAGCCAACAATTTGATTGTCTCCTTACAATTGTCGCAATAATTCGTACCGCATGATATCAATATATGTGGTTTTATCGAATCACCGACCGATACGTCAATAAATTTCTTCTTTATCGGCGAAGTACCAAATTCACGTTTCTTCGGTAATAAATCGTCGGTATCTAAAGATTTATTCGCCATTTTGATTATATTATCGGCCATAATGCCGATAGATTTCATCGTCCTGATTTTCCTTTTATTAATATTATCACCATAATTGAACGAATGACTTCTAGAGTTAATCGAATTCAATGAAATATTACGTATAGTAAGTGGATCAGGACCTACTGCTATCGTTCTTGTATCAGGATTTATTCTAACTTCTAATCCAACATCCGTGGATCTTGGTTTAGCCATAATACCAATATTAGATTTAAATTTAATCAATGACGAGGACGATTCATTAGTCGTTTGTACCCTTTGATCTTTCTTATCAATGATCCTTTTTATTTCCTCGATACATTGTGTACCCCTGTTCGATGTCTTCTTTAATACAGTATTTTTATAAATTCTAAGAGCATCGTCTACTATCACGGTAACATCCTCGTTCGTCAATACATCCTTCATCGTTATATTCGTAATCGTACCGTATGATCTCTTATCGATCTTATTAACTATCACCGGTGCTATATCCTCAACGAGAAAACGTGCACGTTCTAATCTCTTCAATGGACTATCCGTATTCGTACCAAATTCACGAATTTTTCTATATATCTTACTATCGTCGTCTACACTGTTATATGATGAATTAGTTTCAATCTGAAGTGGGTTTATTAATATTTTGTTATATTGTTTATCTATCTTCATTTCTAACGACGTATCATTATCCTCGATCATAGTTCCTTGACTATTACGAGTTATATTACGTTTCAAATAATTATTCATTTGTTCAGTCGAACGTAATCTCGTCGATGTCATTCTAGTACTATTACTCGTGTCATTAAAATCAGGTAATATCTCTTCGATTCGAATTCGACTTCTTTCTAAGCAAGGTTTTATCGGCGTACTCGTTAACATACCGACGTCACGCGTTCGAATCTATAATTGGCAATTATTTTATTTCTTTTTATTTGTTTACTTATTCATTTTTTGGTTTTTTTCTTTTCTCTTTTTTTTTCTCTCTCTTCTTTTTTCTTTGTTTTTTCATCTTTTTTTTTTTCTTCTTTTTTTATTAACAGAAATGACGCGATGAAATGAGACTACCGATCGATTTTTTTTTCTTTTTTGTTCTTTTCTCATTAGATCTAAATGAAATAACGTAAGAGAATTGCAATGATATGACCCTTTTGTAAAGTGCAACACGTTCACGTGATATATTTGTACATAATCGTTAAAGATTTTCAATGACTTCTTTTTTATGAAAAATAAATGACATATGAAAAATCAATTGATCTCTCAAGGTAAAATAAATGAAACAAATGAAATTGATGACGATAAATTATCGTAGATATTTGCAAGTGATGATTGTCGACGTTTGATCATACGAAAGATCATCAACAATTTTCTAGAAAAGAAAAAGAACAAAAAGAAAGAAAAAAAAAAGAAAGAAAAAAAAAGAAAAAAAAAAAAAAAAGAAAAAGTAAGAACAGAACAAAAGAATACAAAAGAAAACACTATGCACAGGCTAAAGATTTTTATAATTTTTCATTTAGAACTGAAAGAAGAGAAAAAAAGAAAAACCAAAATAAAACAAAACGAAACAAGACAAAACTTGATACAACAGAAATACAACGGGAATTATACCTACAGTAATATCCTATAATTAATTGAAACGAATTCTAAGAAATACAAAGGGTCTATGATTTTCTCGAAGGAAGAAGAGAAAAAAGAAATTCTTCGGGTGAACATTTCGTAGGATTTCCCGAAGCAGAACGAAATGGATATATAAGAAGTAACTGTTTAACTGAAGTTGCAACGATATCCGCAAGCGTTAAAACAACGACATGAAGAACATGATCGATGCACATAATCCTGAAACATCTTTATAAGAATGTTCTACCATAGAAAAAAAAAAAAAAAAAAAAAAGAAGAAGAAAAAAAGAAAACCTTACATATACAATCAAAAATATCTACAATTTTTTTTTTTTCCTTACTAAAGCTAAACGCGAGAACAAATTTAATAACATAGAAATGCAATTTCTATGTTAGTGGGAGAGGAAGAGTACGGACATACGTCCGCTGAGCGACGTCCTGCGATTAAATAGAAAAGCAATCCTACGAGATTTTTATTATCTACGATTGTTTTTTTGCAAGAATAGAAGAAGAAGAAAAAGGAGAAGAGGAAATGAAAGGAGAAAAAAAAAAGGAAAAAAAAGAAAAAAAAAAAAAGAAGAAAAAAAGAAAAGAGAGAAAGAAAAAAATTCTCCAAACGAACGTTTGTATAGACATGAAGGATTTCACGAAGCAGAACGAATTGAATGTATAAGAAAATAATTGTTAACGGAAGTGTGGAACGGTAAAAATACCTGCTGGTGCGAAACTCCGACGTCCCGCGTCATGACGGCGCACATCGTTCCGGTATCCCTCGTTGTAGGCGTCGTCGAATTGACGGCACCATACCACCAACCATAACCATTACGATATTCATTGTTCCTTTTTGGCTCGCGCCAAGAATTTCGTTCTTCCGAGAACGACTGACTACGATATCTCTTTTGAGTTTCCATAATTTCCTCCCCTATTCCTTCCGTCGTATCCACTTCCCTCTCCTTTTCCCTCTCCTTCTTCTCTACTTTCTTTATCTCCTTCACCTCCTTTATCTCCTTCTTCTTTTCCTCCTTGGAATTCTTTTTACTCAGCTCTTCGACTCGTCGCAAAAGATTCCTCTTCTCTTCTTTCAATACCGACAGTTGCACCTGTTCGCCATCCGTCACACAATTCAAATCAAAAGAAAAATTTCATTTAATTGTATAATACATTTTGATCAAATATTTCTGTTAACAGTATACGTATATGTATTAGGTGGACCGGAAAGTAATGTCGTTTCTGCGAATGTCGATATTTGATCGTTAAAAATTGTTAAAAATTTATTCGTTTGAATTTAATTTAAGAAAGCGACATTACTTTCGGTTATTAATATATATATATACATATAATAATAATTTAAATACAATTTCGAACTATATATTTTTTAATGAGCACTTTTCAATTTATCTGAAACAAATTTTGTAAATTATTATAGTCAAAGTATCTTTTGTAATATCATTATTTAAATGTTCAATCTACTCCATTTTTATTACGAATAATGATTTAATATTTTTAATTATTATTATTATTATAACATATATACATATATACATACATATATATATATATATATATATATATATATATATATATTAAAAATAATACTAAATAATAGTATAACAATATTAATAGGCATAGATTATTATATAATATGATAAGGTAATTATACTAAATTGAATAATGTTGTGTTATGCTTGCTTGGACCATTAACGAAGAGTAAAATATAAATAAATAAATAAATAAATAAATAAAAAAACAGAAAAACTCAGTGGCGAGATTCGAACTAATCATTGAAAAAAAAAAAAAAGAAAAAACAAAATATATAAACAAATCATTAGAAGGAATTTAATTAATTTAAATTCGTAAGACCCGGATTATTTAATCTTTAATGAAAAAAAAAAAAAAAAAAATCACTAGTAGAATTCCAAATAATCTGAGATTAAAGGAAAAAATAAATAAATAAATCATCGCCAAGATCCATAATTAATAAATATTAATATAATATTATTATAGTATAACATTGGTACGTTATAAAACAAAAGTTATGTCTGAAAAAAAGAAAATAGAAAGAAAAGTAAAATTATATTTTCTATTATTTCGTTTTAATATAATATAACAATAGTACGATAATATTATAATAATTGTACTGTAACAATGTATGTATACCATTAAATATATAAATTGTACTAATGTAAGGCATTATTTGAACTTAGGAAAATATTAACCTTTCGATTTAACTAACAATGAAGTTTCTAACATGTGAAAAAAAAAAAAAAAAGAATGAAAGAGAGAAAGAACTATTGCGATATTAATACGTGACTTTTCAATGTTATGACATTAGAAAGGGTTAATGGGTTAAGTCATCCTTATGAAAGGAATCGAAACGTAGTTGTGAAAAATTACCTCTAGCATGGGAATTGCCTTGACCTGTTCCTCCAACTCTCTCATTCTCTCCAAAGATGCTGCCATCTGTTCACGAATGTTCTAATAATATTAACAAACAAACATAAGAAAACATTAATACGTATATAAATACATGTACACGTGAACTTTCTACCTTCTTCTCGAGTAAATGCAAATGTCAAATCAAACAGGAAATATTATTTATTTATTTAATTAATTAACATTTATTATACCTGTAATGCACCAGTACTGAGATTTGAATTAATACTTCCGATGCTGGCATCATCGAGATCATTCGTACGCGTTGTTGGTTGCACAACCGGCGTTGTCTTTGTCGTTCCATCTTTAATGAAAAAGTTTCAATTAACATTTATATATTTCATTCGTTCGTTCGTTCATTCATTCATTATTAACAGATTATGAATCATTCATTGATTCATTCAATCATAAACTTTAATTAAATGGAATTAAATTTTATATATTTCTTTTTTCTTTTTTTATGATTAATTTTCAACTAAAATTGACTTTTCAATTCAATTTAAATTAAAGTACATTCGATTTCTATTTAATAATATTGTCTATTGATATTATATATTAATTTTATTATTAAATTAAAAATTAATTTTTTGATACGAATTATTAGAGCACATATCTCATTTATTTTAAATGTCAGTGACAGGCTAGAGATAACGCGGGAGGGATCATTGATCTTATTATCATTGATAAAGAAATAACAAAAAATTATTCGGTAGAATAAACACTGAATTAAAAAAATAATTGATCATTCAATAAATATACATTACTTAATAATTTTTTTTTTCTTCTAACAACAACAACAATAATAATAATAATAATAATAATAATTAAAGAAATATTTAAATCGACGAAAAATGAGTTTATCTTTTAAAATCATTGTTATGTATTAAAAATGGCCGAGAGTTTAGAATATTTTCAATTAAGTTTTTATGTAACGAATTACAGTATGGAATGCGTTTGCCATAATCATTATTTTATTTGAATAGAAATAGTTGGAAAAAATCTAAAAATGAGACTACGTACGAATGGATTCATGGCACGCGATTCGCATCGAGCTGCAACGCTTTATCGTATAAGATCTGTTTATATATGTATTATATATGCATTTATGTACATTTTACATATATATACGTACTTATGTACTTAAATATGTTTAATGTGGAACAATGCACACTTGCTCTCACTGGTGCATATCATTAAGTATATACATGTATACATATGTATAAATATGTTATGTACATATGCGCGTACAAAAGCCAAGTAAGCGTAATAAAAGAAATTTTTATATTACCTTTACTAGTCGTAACTCTTAATGTAAAAAGCGCGGGAAAGCGCAACGAAAAATGTTTCGACTTGTAAATTCGTCTTATTAATAATTAATCGAGATATAAATAATAATAACTTGACGTAAGAAATATTTTATTAATATAATAGAGGTATAATTTTTTTCTTTTTTCATTTTTTTTTTTTTTTCTTTTCTTAAGTCGATTCATAAATAACTGTCCATATTAGTATGGTCTTTATAATAATAAAAATAATAATAATAATAATAATAATAATAATAATAATAATAATAATAATTTGCTATTAAAATTTTTCATTCCTATCATTTTGTATTTTCTATAATAAAATAATATGTCATTATTTACGATGACATAAATACCATCTTATATATTATAATGTTATTTTATGACATTATATTTTATATTATTTTATGACATCATATTTTATATGATTTAGATCATCCATTTGGCAATACAATATAAATTAATATATTTTATGA
>NC_060977.1:1567500-1582500 GCF_910589235.1 Vespa crabro | reverse complement strand
GTGTTTAATCCATTCGCTTCATTAATTCATTCATTTTATTCGCGCGAAAGAAAAAAAAAAAAAAAAAAAGAAAGAAGAAAAAGAAACAACTTTCCCACTCGAAATTTATAATATCGAAGAAATATCTATGTTGCACGTAAATATTGTTCTTTCAGCTTTTTTTTTCTTTTTCTTTTTTTTTTCTTTTCTTTTCTTTTAACATATACTCGAGATATGATAATAATAATAATAATAATAATAATAATAATAATAATAATAATAATAATATAATTTTATGAGATGATAAATTTATATATTTGTCAGTTTAATTTATATTTACTTGTTTATGGCAACATCGAGATAAATATTAAGATAAATAATTATTTTAAGTCTGTAGGTAATTTTTTTCTTCCTCAATCTTTCTTTTTTCCCCTCACTCCTTATAATTCGTTCATATTGAAATTGTTTAATCGAAAAAAAATTTAATTCCTCGTTTTTCCATATTATCGACACAATTGTAGAATATTTATCGCGTGATCTAAACTCTAAAATACTCTTTCTCGATTTTTCTTTTCTTTTTTTTTTTTTTATTTTTATATTAATTTGTTTTCCCAGTATATTTACGATCACTTTTATTCTAATCACTTTCTCTCACAGTTTATCTCACTTCTCTTCGTTATCTTAAGTTAAGTATGATTTGTTTCGCTGATGTTGAATGTGATATTACTCAAGGTTAACCGAATATTTTTTTTTTCTTTTTTTTTTTTTTTTTTTGTTTTTTTTGCGTCTCCAAAACAAATATTACATAAGACGTCTATCTTTATCGTATAACAATTAGAAAAATATAAAATAGTGATTTATAAATATCAATAAATTTTAATCAAATGGCTAGAGATGGATATTAGGATGAAAAGAGGGGGAAAAAAATGCTTTTTCTTTTTTCTTTTTTTTTTTCTGATTCTAAGAAAAAATTTCTGTTGGACGTTTCGAATCGACAGGTGTTTCGCGCCATATGTGTGACGAGCGAGAAGGTATTATGGAAACGGTTTGAAACATGCCTGATAAAGTCACGTAACGATCTTTTCCAAATCGGGGATGGTTTAGTTTTCCATTTGGTCTTCATACATTAACCCTTTAAACTAGTATTTATATTCACCGTTATAAATCCAAATACAATTGGATAACATCATTGATTACTTAAAAAGAAGTTTTCAGTTTCTTTTTTTTTTTTTCTTTTTTTTTTTTTTTTTATTTTTTTCACTTCATTATCTCGAACTCGACAATTTTTAGATTGACATTTTATAACAAATTATAATATTATACGTATACATTATACATATAATATCTAATTGTTATAAGCTAATGTGTGAAACAAACGATGTATATTTTCCTTTTTTTTTTTTTCTTTTTCTTTATAAGAAAAATATACATAAAAAAAAAAAAAAAAATGAGAGAGTTCTTGGCCAACAAACAAATAAATAAATAAATAAATAAATGGAACATGCGAGGAATAAAACATCGAGTTCTTGATTAACTTTTGAAACGATCAATTTATATTAATTATTGTATCTCTTATATCGAAAAATCGGATATTGATCGATATTTTGATGTTCACTTAAATTAATTGGTCACAGAAGAAAGATATATATATATATATATATATATATATATATATATATATATATATATATATATTATGAGAAATGATGATATATATATATATTATGAGAAATGATGCGATAGATGCGCACAGGTGTTCCCGATGGAAACACCGGCTCTGGAAGCGCGCGTTAGTTGGAACTTACAGGAAACAGGTGGTTCCAGCCACGCACCGACGACTTTCCCGTGGCAAGTTTCTGAACTCAGAGGTCAACATTACCCGCCATTTTTCACGAACTTCCTTAATTCCTTATCCTTTAGTTTCTTCCTTCTATTTTTTTTTTTCCTTATTAACTCCTTAAAAGGTATCATAAAAGTAATCTCCAATGGGTAAAAGGGATTATTTCATCGATACCAAATATATCTTGTCACGCGGTATTTTATAAATTTATCAAAAGAAAAGAGGATGGACTTACTATTATTTTTTTTCTTTTCTTTTTCATTCAAAAAAAGCAAAAAAAAGAAGCGAACTTATTAGCCAATAAATTCAAATTAAAAAAACCGATTACTACAGTGAAAACTATTTGGAATTACATTATTAAGATCACTTTCTAATGTGACGCTTAATTTTAGTTCTTAGGAAATAAAGAAGAAGAAAAAAATCCAATCGAATCAAATCAAATCAAAATTGATCATCACAGAACTCTTTATAATAATTATATATATATATATATATATATATATATATATATATATATCCACGTGAAGGAAGATTAATAGATATCAATGTTAAATAAAAAATTAGAAATATTTATATAATACGTTCATGCCTGAAGTTAATAAAATGACGAATGAATTGATGATTACTTTCACTTTATATTTTCTAATCGTTTATCATATTAAATTTGACAATGTATAATTATGATTTAACTTCTAAAGAATTAAACAAATGCACGAATAATATTTGAATAAAGAGTTTTCAACTTTTATTTCTCAACGTAGCCGAGGTTGTACTTTTGCGAAATCACCGTTAAATCGACGGAAGTTTCACAGCTCCGTTTTAATTGGATGCCTCACGAATATCTAAAAGCGTTCCTTTCCTCGGTGTTACTCCATTGTCCGATGATACGCGATAAGAAAGAAGAAAAGGAGAAGAACTATGTTGTGAGAGAGATAGAAAAGGGTGGTTGTGGGAGGGAGTGAGGGGGGGGGTGTCTAAGAGTGAGAAAGAGAGAGAGAGGGGGGGGAAAGAGGGCTGGGGAGGGAGGAAGAAAAGGAGAAGAACTATGTTGAGAGAGATGAAAAAGGGGGGTTGTGGGAGGAGGGGGTTGAAGAGAGAGGGGAGAAGAGGGCTGGGGGGAGGAAGAAAGGTGAAGAAAAAAAAGAGAAAAAAAAAAAAAAAAGAAAGAGGAAACATTAGATGGAGCTCTTCGAATTACCTCTCCATCTTCGTGCCAAAGAAGAGGAACTCGGTTTCGCTATGCAACTCCATGAGAAAACTGAGATTGGCGATCCTTTCTTTTAAAACGACAATGCTACCCGAGTGAAGTGAAATTCCCATGAATTTTATTCGAGTACGTTACTTCGAATAACAAATTCCTTAGCGCGAGGGATCCGGTTAAAAGGGAAAAGAAGAAAAAAAAACAAAAAAGAAAAAAAAAAAAAGAAAAAAAAGAAAACAAAGAAAACAAAGAAAAAGAATTTCCCTATGATTTTGACCCAGAGAAAAATTAAATATACGTATTGTTATTTCGTTTTATAACAAAGAGAATTAATTTCAATTTCAATGAAAACGTCTTCCAAGAGTTTTGCTATTTTTTTTTTTTTCTTCGTCTTTTCTTTTCTTTTATTTTCTTTTTTTTGCTTGTTTGTTTGTTTCTTTTTATATCGTCGATATTTCTTATTCGATGATTATTTTTAACGATAAAACCAAAAGATCATTTGGGTTATGAATAGATTTACAATATGGCGCAAACTCTAGACGGGATTTAGAACGAGGAAATCAAATATGCGTGAAATTATTAAATCTCTCATTCCTCTCTCTTTCTTTCCCTCGATTTTCTCGTCTTTCACCATAAGAATCGATCTACTTTCCTACGTACGACATCCTTCCTCACTCCATTCTAAATAATTTTCTAACATTTTCTCTCTAATATTTCAAAATATATACATATACGAATATATAAACATATACATATATACATATATAAATTGAAAAAATCACGATCGGGCGATAATAAATTAAATTAATAATCAAAAAAGAAAAAAGAGAATAAAAAGAAATAATATATCTTACCGATATCAGGACGATCCTCGCGAGTTCTCATAGATCCTCTACCTGACGAACGTTTCAAGGTTGCCTCGAAATCACCTACTACATCACTCAAATCCAAGGTTGTTGTGGTATTGGTAGTAGCAGTAGCAGTAATATCAGTAGTAGTAGTAGTAGTGGTAGTAGTAATAGTAGTATTAGTCCTGGATTCGTCCCTGTTATCATCCATACGTTGATGATGCCGTTGATGATGGCTCGATCTTGGTATAGTACTCGAACCATCGCAATTGTTTCTCGTCGTAGACGTAGTCGCCAACGTGGCTAACGCCGAAGATTCTCGCGATATTTCTGGCGATTCGGTCTCTATTCCCGCTAGACCTGGACTCACCTAATGTTATAAAGAAAGAAAAAAAAAAAAAAGAAAAAAAAAACAAGAAAAAGAAAGAAGAAGAAGAGACAGAAAAAAAATAGAACGCGCATTAGGACGCGCGACCTGGTTGCGTCGCTCAACTTTAATAGTTCAACTCTCTCTCTCTCTCTCTCTCTATCTATCTATCTATCTTTCTCTCTCTCTGAATCTCTTTCTTTATTTTTCTCTGTCTCTTTCTCTCTCTCTCTTTTCCTCTCTCGCACACTCGCTTGTCATCTTTTTGTCATCGTTAAATTGTTAGTAGTTCACTCGCCTCTCGCTTATTCATCGTTTATTAATAAATACGTTCTAAATCGCCATTTTGAAATACTCAAGCTAAATCGTCAGCCAGTAAATTAATTATTACGTCTTTAAAGCTCTATGCACGTGTAATCGCTCTTACATTTATTCTTTATTTTATTTTATTTTATTTTATTTTATTTCTTTGCTTTTTTTTAATCAAACGATCTACTCTCGATCGGTAAAACAGTTTTCGGCGACTCTAAAAGATCGATCGTTTTACACAAATTCTTTTTATAATCGCTAATTAGCTCGCCTGTCGTTTATTCGTCGTTTATCGATAAATATGTTCTTTTTTTTTTTTTTTTAAATCGCAATTTTAAACTTTTCCAACGCTAAATCGTTATCTAATAGTTATCATTACGTTCTTTTCGTTCGTAATCGTTTTACTTTTTTTATCTTTTTATTTTCTTGTCTTTTAATTTAGTCGATCTACTAGGTCGGTAAAATAGGTATCGAAGGATCGATCGAAATATTTGTTATTTTTTATTTGTCTTTTTAGATTAGATGATCTATTCTCGGTCGATAAAACAGATTTCGAAGGATCTAAGAAATCGATCGATCTATCGATCGACCGATCGATATTTTGAATGGAATTATTTTATTACCAGTCCTAAGAGAACTTCCATCGATTGACATTGTCTTCTGCGTTCACGTTTCTTTCGTCTTTCGATGCTCGATCTATCGCCTGTACTACCAGCTGCAACTGCTTCACAGTAACGTACGAAGTCTAGATCGATGTGATAACCGTATGGACAACAGAGACATTTTGAGCCGGAAACGTAAGCCTGCGTGCCTGCGACTAAAATTAATAAAAAAGAAACAAACAAAATGATACACGTACATTTCAAATAAAACGATATATTCGAGAAGATAAAAATGATAACGAAGAAGAAAAAAGCAAAAAAAAAAAAAGAAATTTCTTTTACGATCGTCAAAAAAGAATCAAGAGGTAGAATTTAACATTCAACATAAATTCAATTTTATTTTCTTTCAGTGTCCATTTAATCAATTTAAAAATGATATGTAATATGTGCGTGAAAATTGTATTATTACTTGTATATATTAATTATGTACGAGTGTATTACGGTATAATATATTTGTTAAACTCTAATGTATGTGTATATATAATAAAAAAAAAATAAAAACGTAGCAAGTTTAATATACGAATGGGGAAAGGACGCGTCAAAATGAAATTGAAAATGAAATAAAATATTCAATTTATATACGTATACGTATATATATATATATATATATATATATATATATATATATATATATATATATATACATATATATAAAAGTATGTAACTTTGTTAAAGAACTTTTTAAGGGGTTAAGTTCGATGTTTACGTCAACGAGACGAGTTTCGTCGAGGTTAATGGCCGACGGTCACTGTAAAGCGAAATATGTTGTAACCATTGGCCGACATCCAGATCCACGGTAATAATAATCTGGCAAAGTTCGTTAGCCGGGAGAACACGGGGATCCCGTTTACGTGTCCCTCATGCCTCACTTCTGCCATCATGAAATATATATACATGTATGTATATGTGTACGTAAATACGAAGTGAAATTATCCTAAAAGCGATTCTAAACGCGAATGACATGACATGACAATAAATATAAAAAATAAAATATAAATATATATATATATATATATATATAAAAATAAGATATATAAGAAATATAAATATAGAATAAATAAGAAATATAAAATATAAGAAAAAAAATATATATATATATACAATTAATAAAATAAACTCACTCACCGTTTCCATTAAAAACGCGGGCCGAGGGGACGATCGTCAATGCCATTTCTCTGCTTTGTTTTATATCTTTTTAACCAGCTCACATTTTTTATCTGTAAGATAAAACGAATACAGATAGATAATGGTGTTCTCGGGAAAAAATTTTTTTCGATAGGAACAGAAGAAAAAAAAAAATATCTCGCGTGATAAAAGAGGAAGGAAAAAAGAAAAAAAAAAAAAAAAAGAAGATTACAAGTTTGTTCTGCCATTGATCAGAACAATAATGACAAAATTATCAATCGTCGTTATTTAATTCTTAACTTTCAAGTGTCATCGTAGAAAGTAACAAAAAAAAAAAAAAAGAAAAAAAAACAAAAAAGAAACATCAACAAGTACAATTAAAACTGTGTACTTATTATTGATTAATATTGTATAAATCAATTGTTGTAACTGTTGTAACAACAGGAAAAAAAATCAATCAAATCATCAAATTAAAAATTAAAAATTAACTTTATATCATAATAAATCAGAATCATTTAAATACAATTATCATAAGAAATAATTATTCGAAATGAAATATTAAAATTATAAACATATAGAAATGTCATAATTGATAAATCTTTTTCAATGATCAATTTGCGATTTAATTTATGACAATTAAATTTATAATAATAATTAACTAATAACTATAATAATAAAAGAAAAAACTTTTCAAACAAAAATCCTTATAAATAAACGATATTAAAATCTTTCGATCGTACGAAAACGATCTCATTTAGGTAAGATAAACGTGAACGCATTATTCGATTAACGTCTAAAACAAAAAGGACGTCCATTTTCTAGGGATTTCTACCTCTCTCCCTCCTCCTTTTCCTCTTGTGCATACAAACACAAACACACATATATATATATATACACACACACACACACATACATACGCACACAGAGAAACGTTTTCCTTCGCCTATGTCTCATCGTTGCTAATTTGGTATCCCGGATTTCTGGTCTGACGACAGTCCCTTCCCTCCTCATCCTTCTTCTCCTCGTACCCCCACTCTCATCCCCTACCCCCATTCTACACGCTAACCCCCATAGCAATGTACAACTTCACCGTTGATCTTTAATTGTTCTTCATCGGAGAAAGTAAGTACTTACTTACTTACTCACTCATGTAATACTTCCTTCAAACAAACAAAAAATTCCTTTCACACACACACACACACATACATGCATATATATATACATATATACACTTCGGATTTTTCGTACGATTTTTATCTTTCGTTTCGTTTCGTTTTTTTCTTTTTTTTTTTTTTTTCTTTTTTTTCTTTTTCAACGTCTTCGAAATTCATCCGATTTTACCAACAAAATATAACCTTGATTCGACTTACAAAATCGATCTATGTGTTTCTTATTTACTTCTGTATACACGTCAATGTTTTCTCTCTCTCTCTCTCTCTCTCTCTCTCTCTCTCTCTCTCTTTCTTTCTCTCTCTATTATTTTATCGGAAGATTTAAAAGGTTAAAGTCGAAGGTGTATTTTCCCATAGAAAAATTAAAATTCATGTCATGATGTCAATGGAATCGAATATGTTGTTGGTTTCTTGAATCGTATAATCCCTTATGTATGTATTATTTATATATGTATGTGTGTATGTATTAAATTTATGATAGACACGTAAAGGACATTTCCTTTTTGTTTCAAAATCGATCTATGATAATAATATTTTCAATGTTACCAGTTAACAATAAATATTATTATTATCTATATATAAATAAAAAAAATATAATGAAATAATGTAAGACGTAAAATGATCCAACGATTTGCATACACGCGTAAGATGATAATCCATGATTGATCGTATCAATTAGTCAATTATTAATTGAAACCAATTAGAAGGTTATGAGAAAAAAATTCTGAGAATACAAACAGTTCTATTTATCCTATCTAACACAAAATTAATTCGATCGTAGATCATCGCTCCGAGTCGAGAGATCATTAATGAAAGAACACTTCTTCGCTGTATGTAAAAAAAAATATATATATACATATATATACATATATATATATATCTAGATCAATTTCGTAAAGTCTTTTATAAACTATATCGTTTTCACGATCCTTCGTAAAAAACATATTTCGATATAAATAATACGAACAGAGATCACTCATCGTTAGAGTAAGAAAACGTTTTAAAATAAAAAGGAAAAAAGAAAAAAAGAAAACTTGAGAATATATAAAATAGATCATCGTTCAGAAATTATTTAAATCGCTTTCTTGATCCTTCTTTTAAAACATGCATATTTCGAACGTACCAGACTCAATTTCCATATACATAAGATTTAACTACGTACATACCACGTATGTATGTATGCATGTATGTATATACATATATATATGCAAAATGAAATATAGAAGTAAATTTTCTCGCTGAATCGACGTTGTATTGTACATAAATCGTTTAAACGTTAAAGTCTCTAGGTCCTTTCGAAGGGTACACGCTCGAAGGTAATTCACATAAGTACATACATACGTTTATACATATATATATATATATATATATATATATATATATATATATATACTGACTACATACCATATCGTAGGACGTAGGGAGAGATCGTGAATTGCGACGTCGCAATGGAAAGTAAAGTCGACGTACTTGGAAACCATGGCCTAATTTCAGAAAACGAAGCCTCGAACACGCGAGCCCACGCGATTCATATCGTGTCGTATCCTCGAACGAAATGAAGATCGGTCGGTCGCGGTCATTCGAATAAGCAAGATCCTATCATCCTCTTCTTCTGTTTACATTTTTCTTATATTATACGCACGTACGTAACTACGATTGTAAACAAAGATCGTCTCTACGTGAGTGAACATTATTCCTGTTTATAATGCGAATTTGTCCTCCAAGTTAGTTTGACTTTGATACTTTTAATATCACGTTTTATTTATATAAGAAATTTATAATGTCGATTTATAATTAATTAATATTAAGGAATTAAAAGTTATAATTATATAAATTATACCGTATCGGAATGATCTTTATATATATATATATATATATATGTGCACGCGTGCGTGTGTGTGTATATGTGTGCATTTTATTATTATTAATTTATACGATAGAACTTATTTTTGTAATATATTATACAATTTTATTAGATCATTAATATCATTAATATCGATTATTCAGAATTTTCAATATTTTTCTTTTTTTTTCTTTTTTTTTTTTATTCATTTAAATAAGCAACACATCATTCGATACTTTTTATTGAAAATCTTGATATTTATCCGATTATAAAAAGGATACGACTAGTCACAATCGTAGAAAATATTTTTCTATAATTAACTTTTATAATTAACGTTTAAATAATATTATAATTATTACTACTAAAAATATTCATTTATAAAGTACATTTAAAACGACGACATAAATTAATGTTCTCGTTTACATAAGATTTGTGAGAGAAGATCATTGTTTTATTCTGATCTCTCTGGCTTCATCTCAATGAGAGATAAAAAAAAAAAAGAAAAAAAAAGAAAAAAGAAAAAGAAACGAGAAAAAAAAAACAAGAAAAGAAAAAACTTATAAAACATCGTACACACGTATTGTTGTCACTATGCCCTTTGGCCTAAGATTACAGAGCTCCGACACGTTCGACTCACAATGGCTCGTAAACAATAAGGAAATGACACACACATACACACACACACACACAGAGAAAGAGAGAGAGAGAGAGAGACGTACACATTGTTAGAGAAATCCTCTCATTGTCAGAGTCATATATTACAACTCGATTTCATTATTCCACGATAGGAGTCATGCAAAAATTGATCTATAATATATATCTCGAAATACGTTTAATATAAATAAACACGTTCATATTCTTGTTCTGTTTTCTTTTTTTGTTTTTTTGTTTTTCTATTTTTTTTTCTGGTTTTTCTTTTTTTTTTTTTATAACTTAAGCAACAACACGTCGAGCAACACATCGACGTCGCAGTTGCATGCGTTGGCAGAGCACACCAACCCTAACATCTTTTTTCTTTTTTTTTTTTTTTTTTTCTTTTTTTCTCCTCTCTAAGCTTAATATTAACTACGGTACTTGGAGATAGTAACGAGCCACTTCTGGTGTATAAATAGGAGGAGAAGAAGAAGAAGAAGAAGAAGAAGAAGATGAACACGAAGAAGTTTAACCAAGGGAGAAGCGGGGGGCGGGGGAAGAGAAAGATAAAAGAGAAACACTCTTGAAAGAGAGCTTGAAGTTAAAAAAGAGAGAGAGAGAGAGAGAGAGAGAGAGAAAAGAGAGGGAAAAAAATCACTTTTAACATTTGTACTCTTTTACAAATTGGAATATAATTGGATAATCTAATAAATCTTAGTCAGTAATCTCAATCATTAGAGATTTATTTGATATTTATGAAATAGGATAGACAAATGAAATAAGAGAGAGAGAGAGAGAGAGAATGAAAGAATGAAAGTGATAGACAAGCAGAATGAACTAAATGATAAAAAGGCATATGAACAAAATGAATCGAATGAAAGAAAGAAAGAAAGAAAGAAACAGACAAGAAGAAGAAAAACGAAAGAAAGAAAGAAAGAAAGAACAGATGCAAAGATACATAAAAGAGAACAAAGAGAAATGAAAGTATGATAAACAGGGAGAAAGAGAAAGTGGAATCATTTCTTTGATTAATTTTTTCTCTCAAATATTAGTCAAATGAAAAGTGTTAGATCAAAAATATCCATGGTAAACCGGATGAAAGTGAAAAGAACCATAATCGTATTTTTGTCACCATATATATTTGTGACATAGCGTGTGTTTCTGTGTGTATGTGTGTATATCTATCTATGGTGTGTCTATGTATGTATGACACTCTCCCTTTCAATCCTTTCATTTAGCCCTTTCATATCTTTGTTATTATTTTTGGACGAAACGATAACAGGAAACATTTTCTTTTTTCTTTTTTCTTTTTTTTTTTTTTTCTTTTTTCTTTTGTTCTTTTGGAAAGAAATGTTATGATCATAAAGAGATAAACTAAAAGAAAGTTTCGACGGCGATGAGATTCATTAAAAGAAATTATAGATTTCTTCTTAATCATCGTTATAACATCATATTCGCTAAACGGATCATGGATTTCTTCTCAATCGAGATACGTATCTATCTCTTACTTCCTATTATAGAGAAAACACAAAATCCTTTCTAATGATCATTATAATAAGTTTTCTAATAATTATCTATACTTTTTGTCCGATCGGTACAATTATTAATGATCGAGTTTTTGAACCTTTAATCAATTGTATAACAATCCCATTTTTATTTGCTAATAAGCAATGTCGTAATATTTCAATTCATTTGTATTATATACAAATGAAAGACACGATATCTTTTAATTTATAAGACAATTTTTAATAATTTTCTATCTGAACGAATAAAAAATGCTATGATATTTTTCATTGAGAAAAAAAAGAAAAAAAAGAAAAAAAAATACTGATCTTTCGTATCTTCATATAACTCGTATATTTAAATAAGCGTATAAAATTTGATGTAGTATCTTTTTATCGATACAAATCAATACGCTTTTATATATGAAAAGTGGTAAGGAAATGGTATGAAAAATAAATTCAATATCACAATTAAAATGTTTCATTCAAAGAAAATATTTCACATTTCATTTAGTTTTTCATTTAGTGTTAGTAAATATTTTCTTTTTCTTTTTTTTTCTTTCTTTCTTTCCTTTCTTTTCTTTTCTTTTTTCTTATCTTTAATATTTAAAAAAGTTCCGACATTATTTATTATTTATTGGCCAACCCTATATATTCCCGGCACGGATCCGCCGCTCGTTTCACTTTCTCCCGTTCTCGAGGAAGAATCGATAATCGAAAGGATGAGAATCCTGCTGAATAATATATAATTAAAAAGAAAGAAAGAAAGAAAGAAAAAAAAAAAAAAAAGAAAAAAAAACGAATGAAACGTTTCTTTTTACGAAAGGAAAAGGAAAAAAGAAGGAAGAAACAAAAAAAAAAAAAAAAGAAAAATAAAAAAGAAAGAGAAAAAAAAAGAAAAAGAAAAAAGAAAGAGAAAAAAAACGAAAGAAAGAAACGTGAAAGACGTAATCGAGTGACCCGACACGAAAACTTTCATTCTTATATTATCACCGATACGAGAAGAAACTCTTTCTCGTTACGTTTATATATGTATACACGCACACGCACACATACACATACACACACATACATACATACATATGTGAAGGTACGTATGTGACCATCGTAAAGAAAGAAAGTTATATATATGTCTTATACTACTATACGGACGCATACTTGTCCAAGTGTTTCTTTATTGGGCCCGTAATACTGGGCCTGATGCAATGAAATACGAACGAAGGCGTATATCGCGTGGGTGTATAAGAAAGAAAGATAGAGAGAGAAAGAGAGAAAAGTAAGGATATCTCTCTCTCTCTCTCTCTCTCTCTCTCTCTCTCTCTCTCTCTCTCTCTCTCTCTCTGTCGCGTCTCGTACACGTGTGTATGTATGTGTGGGTGAACCAATGTAAAGGGTGCTTCGAACTTAACAACGTGTATATATATATATATATATATATATATATATATATATATATATATATCAACTAACGGTATTTTTTTCCTCAAGGAAACTTTTCACATAGCTTCATAAATCATTGAAAATTCTTTGATAGGGAATGTAATTTACTTTCGTACGATTAGATTTTGTACGTTTCAAAATAGAATCAACAATTATATTATACATACTTTAATACGTTATATGTAAAATGTCATTTTTCTTTTTCTTTCTATTTTCTTTTTTTTTCTTTTTTTTTTTTTTGATTCCAATTAAAGTTAATTCGCGTTTAATTTTTTCCATTTTTCCTTTTTCTTTTTTTTTTTTTTTTTTTTTTTGTTTCAAATCGAATCCACAAAAAATTCTCAACGCAGTTAATTCCCTGAAGAGGAAGAAAAGTTTACATCGTAAAAAAAAAACGTGTTCAAAAAAATCGAGATAAAAAATCGTGTCACTTGTATAATTATTACAAACGATTGTACAATTTCTAATCAAAAGCATATAATTTCATTGATATTGTTGAATGAATTAAAAAAAAAAAAGAAAAAAAAAAAATAGAAGAAAAGAAAAAAAGTAAAGGAAAAAGAAAATCGACGCTCGATCGGCGATTATATTAATAAGAAATTTTTTTCTTTTCTTTTTTTCTTTTTTTTCGTTTTTAACTTTCCCTTTCCTCTAATCAAAAGCGCATAGATCGATGTTCGTAAAATTCTAAAAATAATAGAAAAAAAGATAAGAAAAAAAATGAACACCCGGTAGACAAAGAACGAGTATAAGACGTCACGTAAGCCCACCTATCGGACTCTCTTATTCGCCCATGCACGTTATATGCACGTTCACATATACATATACATATACATAACATATACATATATATATATATATATACGTACACATACAGGTATGCATACACGTGTTAGCATAGCATACATATGTAAAAGCGAAAGACACGTATTCCTTTAGTAGAATTTTTTTTTAAGGACCGACTACCCGAACGATATCGTCCTCGACTGTGATTCGTTAATACTATTAGATAATACATAATCTGATGAGCGTCATATGTAATAAAAACAAAAAAAAAAAAACCCGCATATTACACCCACGCAACCCTCGTAAAGTCTATTACGACGATGACAGAGATACAATCCACGTGGCGAATCTTCTAAACGAATGTAATTCTAAATGTTCCTATGTTTACTAAAGATATCGAGTTTATACACATTATCTTTTCTCTTATCTGTTAAAGAATACCTACGATGATCGATGTCACGTTAGAACAAAGCTCATTTTCGAATAGAGTATATGTACTCGATAGATAAATATATCGATTAAATGGAAATATATGCTATAGCTTCTATCTTCTTTATTTATTTAAATAAAATTTCTTTTTTCTTTTATATAATAATTTCGAGAAAGTTTTAACTTGAAATATTTTAATATATATTATTTTATATATATATATATATATATATATATATATATATATGCATGTATATATATTTATGTCAAATATCATTAAAAGATTAAATTAATTGCGAATAAAATTATTAAATTGGCGTATATCGTATCTAAATAAACAAAATTATATTTAATATATATATATATATATATATTTTTCTTTTTTATAAAAAATTATATTTATTGTATACTATAACTATACTATAGCATTTTTTATTTACATATAAAATATCGAATAAGTACCAACGATATTTATTAATGAAATACATTACTATTGTATAGTATATTATACTATAGCGTTGTTTATTTACATATTAAATACTACAAATTCTTATTAGCCAATCTAATACATTTAACAAAAGATATTACGTACATACTGATGATGGGATATTGGTGCAACGTCATCGTATCATTAGTATTTTCGATGCGAAACGCATTAAACGTTCCGCGAAAGGCAGATCTGGTCTGCGCATCTGTTGCTAGCACGTACTACGTACAATCTCTCCCTCCTCTTGTCCCTCTCTTTTTCGTATCCCCTTCTTCCATTGCTTTATCTCTTTCTCTCTCCCTTCTTTCTCGAACACCTTCCGATTAAATATTTCTTTCTCTATTTTTCTTTTCTTTTTTTCTTTCTTTCTTTCCTTC
>NC_060977.1:1555000-1562500 GCF_910589235.1 Vespa crabro | reverse complement strand
TTTATGTAAATAAAAGATCTTTTTCTTTTTTTTTTTTTTTTTTACTTTTGCAAATATAATTCTACGCGAATTGAGATTAAACTTCTTCTCACTATATTGCTTATTTTACTTTTGAAAAGTTTTCTTTTTCTTATAATGCTAAAACTACTGTTTATTTATTTGTAAAAGAGAAAAAGAAAAAAAAAAAAAAAAAGAAAATTATGATCTACATAAAGACATTTCAAACATACGAAATTGTCTCTAACAACGGCGGATTTTTTAATCTTAAAACAAGAATTATTTTCGTAAGATAGACGAACAAATGGGAATAATTTGTAGGTGAATTAAAAAAAGAAAAAAAAGAAAAGGAAACAAAGAAAAAAAGGGAAAAGAAAAGAAAAAGACAAAGGAAAAGAAGGGAAGAAAAAGAAGGAAAGAAAAAAAGAAAAAAGATTTGTTTTTCTCCAAATCAAAAACAAGCGCCAAAGATGAAAGCGATAAAAATAAAAATAAAAAAAGAAGGAAAGAAAAAAAAAAAGGGGGGGTAAGAAATTCAAACGAACCTGTTCAATCCTCTTCTCGTGTAGTATCTCTTAAATCGTTATACTCTCATCTCATCTTAGAAAATACGATTAAATACGATTACAATAGGACCATCATCCTCTGGGACCAGGTTGCAAGAGTTGAAATCCTTTCGTGAGACCCTTGGAGAACCTTGAACCTTAAAACGTCGCGCGAAAAATCGATATAACCAATTTTAATTGATCGTCGCGTTAATATAAGAGTATACACTGATAAAGGGATCGATCGAGTGATCGATAGATCGAGATAGAGAGAGAGAGAGAGAAAGAGACAGAATGAGATAGAGAGAGAGAGAGAGAGAGAGAATGAAAGTGAGAGAAAGAGTGATAGATTGATAGAGTTAGAGAAAGAAAGAAAGAAAGAAAAAGAAAAAGAGAGAGAGAAAAAAAAGAGAAAAAGAGACGACACAACGACGGTCCTCGTGTAACGAAGCTCGAAGAGGTGACTGTGAGAGAGAGAGATTCCGAGGACCGACCAACCGTTCTGGTTCACGACTGGTTCTTCTCCTTCTCCTTCGGCCTCTGGCCCCCTTCTCCACCGTGTCGCGAGTACCATGGAAAAAGATAGTCTTAGAGTGAGACGGGCGTATAACTGAAGATACAGAGCCTACGAAAGAACGAGAGAGAGAGAGAGAGAGAGAGAGAGAGAGAGAGAGATGATGCATAGATAGATAGATAGATAAATAGAGATAGAAAGATAGAAATAGAGAGATAGATAGAAGGAAAGAGAGAGAGAGAGAGAGAAGTACTGGGCAAAAGCTTAGCCAACATAGAGGAAGATGCTGAGATACTGAGGCTCGAAACACGACAGGTTGCTTCTCTCGTAATAACACCATAAAGAAGAAAAGGGATACGGTGAGGTATCCTCCCTAACCCCTCCTCCACCTACTACAAAGGGAAAGAAGTCGATCGGGTAGGGTCAGGGACGGACCTTACACTTCGTTCAAACTGTCCCAAGACTATGAAAGATACGAAATTTCTGTAAAAAAAACTTTGCGTAATAACGTTTTATGTGGATTTATATATACGGATTTTTCTTTCATTTTAATAACTAATTTTTTTCATTTGAAATTAAATGGAAATTCGAATGTTCGACGGTATATGTCGATTACGTAAGAATAAATAGAGTTTGAAATAGGTCTTTCTTTTTTTTTTTTTCTTCTTCTTTGCAATTTTGCAAAAACACAGATTCGTTACTTGAAAAATCTATTTCGATCCTAGAAAGGATTTAAATTGTTGTTAGTATACACAGGTATAATGTACAAAGTTACAGAAGTATAGAGATAACTGTGTTATTTGAACCAGCTGTTGTTGCGACTTTTTTGTTTTTTTTTCTTTTCTCTCTCTCTCTCTCTCTCTCTCTCTCTTTCTTTCTCTCTCTCTCTCTCTCTCGGTCTAACATCACCAAAATAGGAAGAACGCGGGACAAAGAAGGAAACTGGCTTGTGTTGGTAGTTGAAGCTATGCATTTGCCCCGCGAAACTCGAGCCCTGAATAAGGTTGGTTTCTTATGTAAAACCTAACAGCTGGACCAGAGAGTGGAAGGTTTTACGGTGCTGGTCCAGGTATAGAAAGAGATTTATTTTTATGGGAATTCACAGTTCTAAAATCTACCTGAAGAAGAAGATAAAAAAAAAGAAAAAAAGAAAAAAAAAAAAGAAATGAAAAAAGGAAGAGAAAAAGAAAAAAATGAAAAAAAAAAAAGAGAAAAGAAAAGAAAAGTATCAAATACATTCCGAACATTTTCCTTTCTTTTTCTTTTTTCTTTTTTTTTTTTTTTTTCTTTCTTTTTCTTCAAATTCTTACGACCTTTTTTCTAATCGTTTATTTATTCTTCCTTCTCTCTTTCTTTTTTTTTTTTTTTTTTTTTTTTTAATTAGAGATAGAAATCGATTAATCGAGAACCGATTGTTTTTAATTTTCGAGTGATCGTGATCGAAGGATCTAGAGATCGAAAAGTGATGGCAATGGCCTCTCAGGGAGGCCATCCTCCTATTGTCCGATATGGTCCAGCTGTTATATCTATGTATGTGTATCTATATTTCTGTGTGTCTGTATGTGTATGCGTGTGTGTGTGTGTGTGTGTGTGTGTGTGTTCACGTAGTCAACAAATAGATTCGCTCTTGCATCTCGTGTTACTCGTTCTTCGTGTTAACCTCTTCTTACCACGTATTTAAAGATCTCGGGTCAAGTACCTGGCACTAAAAAAGAGATGAAAGACTGAATTTTATGACTGTATTCGTTAAATCATAAGAATACTAATCGCATTCCTAATTGGTTTAATGCGTTTCTTATTTTTCCTTTCTTTCCATTCTTTTTTCATTTTCTTTTTCTTTTTTTTTTTTCTTTGACTTATAAATATCAATTCGTTTCTCTTACAAAAAAAAAGGAAAACAAGAAAAAAAAGAGAAAGAAATACAATCGTCCTTCTCCCATTTACTTAATTTTTTTTTTTTTTTTTTTAAATTAAAATATAAAATATAAAATTCATTTCATCATTGAAAATTAAATTATGAATTAGTGATGTGCATTATTGACATATTTAATCATATTAATTCACGTTGATTATTAAAATAGATTTAAAATGGATCTTAAAAAAGAGAGAAAAGAAAAATTGTCGTCCATTGTCGTTTGAAATTTATGATGAATAATTAGGCTATTTTTTATTTTCTTCTTTGTTTTCTTTCTTTGGATCCTAAAGAAATATAAAAAAAAAAAAAAAAATTGTATAATTTTCAATCGAAAAGAATGAAAACTATCTCATTTTATACATCCATACGTCTGTCTATGTAATAATACAAATAAATGTTCCGATATAATAAATATCTTTGGCAAAATTTTCCTTTATGCCGAGGTCGATCTCGTGTGTCGATGGTCGACCGGTCGAAGAAAAATTCTTTCGAGATATCCGTGGGTGGACCAGTTTTCTCTCCGTCCCCGAAGATCCGTGCACGTCGACCAACTGTCTTGCTCGTCCTTTCACAGGACATACTCGCAAAATTCGTTTTCGTTATTACCCATTATTTCCAGTCAAAATTCATCCTTTATAATCCATTGTCATATTAAATAATATTAAAATAATCTTTCGTCAATCCTAATATATACGCATGCACACACGTACACACACGCACACAAACAAATTCACGCAAGAACACGCGAACACAACAAACTTATATAAACTTAATAACATTTTTAATATTTTTAACATTTTCTTTTTTCTTGTTCTTTTTTTTCTTTTTATACATAAAAGATACAAAAAAAAAAAAAAAAAAAAAAAAAAAAGAAAAATTCATTGCCATATATAATTCGAATTAAGCTTTATTTATTATTACGAAGTATAGTTGATTGTTTAAATGTTATTAAATGAAAATAGAATATGGGTCTTGGAAATATTACGAATGTATTTATAATTGGAAAAAAAAAAAAAAAGAAGAGAAAAAAAAGACACAAGGGTGGATTGAAAATTCAATGATGTTACAGGGGGAGGGAGGAGGAGAAGAAAAAAAAAAACAAAAATACAAAAGAAAAGAAAAGGAAAAAAAAATCTTGACAGTATTTTACAAACAAATACGTCATTCTCAAGATATTTAATAATAATAATGATCAACGAGGATTATCCTCGAATAAAATAATCTTCCACGTAGATTATCGATTTTATTAATACGAATTTTACATATAGACAAGAGCATCATTCTTATCGTTAAATAATTTTTGAAAAAATTCATACCTCTCGGTCTTTCAACTCCTATAATTTATTTATATAATACTTCCCCCATGTAATTTATACATATCGACATCTAGTAAACTTACGTTATTCTCTAGAAGATTAAAATAAAAAAAAAAAAGAAAAATAAAGGATGTTTTTTATGAACGACAAAAAAAAAAAAGAAGAAGAAGAAGAAATGATTAATGAAATGTATATAAATATATCAACTTATATATGTATATATATAAGTTGATACATGTATGTTTATGTACGGCTATCCAATATTGTTAAATACTATTATAATATATATATATATATAGTTTACATGGACACCGTATACCTGAGAAAAAGACGATCACGAGCTAGTAGACAAACGCAATGTCTACTTTACATACGTACGTCATTTGGAATTTCATTCTTAAATATCTATATACTTGCCTCTATATACATATATATATATATATATATATATATATATATATATATATATATATATGTATATATATGTGTATATATATGTATATATATACATATATATGTGTGTGTATATATATATATATATGTATATATATGTGTATATATATGTATATATATACATATATATGTGTGTGTATATATATATATATATATATATATATATATATATATATATATATATATATATATATTACTAAGCAAAGGACAAAATGAAAAAATATAAAAATAATGTCAAAAGTAAAAAAATTACAATGACAAAAACTCAAGAACAATATAATTAAATAAATAACGTTAATTCGTTTGCTTTATAATTAGATATTCAACGAAGAAATGTATTTTATCGACGATATAATTTTTATTTTTCGAAGAAATAGAATTGTTAAGGAGGAATATATTCTTTTACGTCAAAAAAAAAAAAAAAAAATCCAAGTTAATAAACGAACAGCAATTCTTCTGAAAATTCGATCGTTATTCGAGAAAATATTTTCGAATTTCATTTTAGTTTATTCAATTAGTCAATTTATAAAAGTTTCTATTCAATGGCGATGATTTTTAATTGTTACTTTTCTTTTCTTTTTTTTTTTTTTTATTCTTGTTCTAAAGAATATTATAATATTTTCTTTAGATAAGCCAACTGTTGACAAACATATCCGGTTACTTTTCAAAGACGACACGAACGGCACGACCCTACACTTTAATATACTTTCTAATTTTACTTTTCCTCTTCAGCATTCCTCTCTCTCTTCTCTTTACCCCCGAAAGAAAAGCAGCTTGAGAAGCGTAATTGGTTTTTAAATAACTCATCTTGAAATGTCGTGCCTTCCTCCTCGTATTATCGAAAAAAAATAAAAAAAAAAAAAAAAAAAAAAGAAAGAAAGAAAAATCAAAGAAATTCTAGTTATAGACTAATACTAGAATATTTATATATATTTATAATTTTTATAATTTAAATTTTTTGCAAATATATCTTTCACACACTAATCCTAATAAATAATTTGAATTGTTAAAGAATATATCTTAAAATACTAATTCAATATAAACGATATTAATTTATAAAATACTTTTCACATTCCAATCACAATAAATCATTTTCGAATTATTCAATTAATTAATCGTTAAACTAACTATATTTTTCCTTTTTTTTTTTTTTTTTCTATTTTTTGTAATATTCAACTCGTTGGAATAAATCTTGCTAAATTGATTATGAGAATCGATTAAATTTTTTTAATAGAAACTTGAACAACGATCGAGATTAAATTTTTTTTTCTTACACGTTAAAAAATCGATAGTACATTTTTAAATTTATCCAAAAAAAAAAAAAAAATAATCAAAAGAAAAAGAAAAAAAAAAAGAAAAAAAAAGAGGAGAGAAAAAGAAAAAGCAACAAATGAAAAGATTCAAAATTCCTAATCTACGGCAATTAATGATATGTTGACATTAAGCAATAATATTATATCCGACATTTGTACCAACATTTTCATATTCCTAATATATTCATTAATTCAAAGATTATATCTTAACACTCGAGATTTAATATGTTTAATAAATAAGTATTAACGCACATTGTTCTTAAAAAAATATTTCATTCCTAACAAAAGATAAAAAAAAAAAAAAAAAAAAAAAAAAGAAGAAGAAGAGAAACGACATAATCTATGAAAGGAAAAAAGAAAAAGATCGCTTAAAACAACAGGAACGACAACAACAACGACAACAACAAACAAGAAGAAGAAGTAAAAAAGATACATAAAATTTACAAATAAATATAAAACATGTATATATATATTTTTTTTTTGTTTGTTTTTTGTTTCCTTTTTGTAATTTTTTTCTTTTCTTTTTTTCTCAAATTAAATGCCACAAAAGCGTTTTCGTTCTCTTGGCGCGACAAATATTATTGTTATAATTGAACGAAGAAATGTTTTAACATTCTAATATCCATTTTTTTATACGATGATAAAAAACGAAATTTTCGATGTGTATGTGTATGTGTATATATAACGCATGTTGCGGATCTCGCACGTGTGTATGTGTGTGTGTGTGTGCATGTGAGTAAATCGAAAAGAACATCATGAAATTTAATAAAATTAATTTCACGAAAAATCTAATGTTCTCGAAAAAAAATTCTTTTTATTTCATTTCATTTTTTATTATATTTTATTTTATTTATTTTTCTTTCTTTTCTTTTCTTTATTTTCTTTTTTTTTTTTTTTTTTTTTTTTTTGAGATTTATGAATTATTCAGTCTTATGGGATCGATGAAGAGTTTTATGGTTTAATCTTATGGGGTATTATTTATATTGGGAACGTCTTCTTATTAAAATACTAATGACTTTCCGCCGCACGAACAACGAAGACAAAAATTGAAAAAAGATAATAATAATAATAATAATAATAATAATAATAATAATAATAATAATAATAATAATAATAATAATAATAATTAATATTAATATTAATAATAATAAGAGAGAGAGAGTGTGTGTGAGAGAGAAAGAGAGAGAAATAAGTCGTAATTAGCTATGAATTCTTTTTAATTCGACTTTAGAATGAATTTTGTTAGCCGACAAAAGCTTTCATATATATATATATATATATATATATATATATATATATATATATATATATATATTTCTTTTTATTATTAATTTTATTTTTTTGTTAATTACTATAATAATTGTTGATTACTCTTAGGCATATCGAGCTACTATCTCTATCTCTTAGGTCGTCTCACGAATTTCGCTTTTCGAAGGAAAATAGTTAA
>NC_060977.1:1507500-1550000 GCF_910589235.1 Vespa crabro | reverse complement strand
CCCCTTCTACTGGCCATTAATAAGAAGAAGAAATGAACGAAAGCCCCAAGAGATAGAAAAACGTTCTAAATTTCTAAAAGCTTACGGACCTCCACAATCCTAAAACTATATAATATATATATATATATATATATATATATATATAAACATAAATAAATAAATAAATAAATAAACAAATATATATTTATTTATTTATATACTTTAAAATCGAAACATAGAGACACGTAAATCTTCATCCATGGGGAAGACAAAAAAAAAAAAAAAAAAAAAACTTACATCTCTATGTCCGTTATCCTACTTTCATCATTTTTCTTGCGTCGTGTAACGTAATTTGTAATTCCTAAGATGAACAGAAATGAAAGTTTTAAAGCGTTCTACTGATCGAATAGACGGCACGAATATGATATAGAAATTGATATTTAGCAAAAGAAGCAATTTTCTTTAGAACAAACCATATATAAAGACGTAGAAGAAGAAGAAGAAGAAGAAGAAGAAGAGGAAGGAGAAGAATGACCGAACGAGTCGCATTTTCTATATCGGAAAAGATTTAGATTCTCCGAGTCAAGAACATGCTTGCTAAAAGCCACTTGAAAGTCCGAGAAGACTATAACTATCACTGATGATCCCGTTGAAAGGTACATGTATATATATATATATATAAAAGAGAAAAAAAAATAAAAAAAAAAAAAAACAAAACAAAAGGTAGAAAAAAAGGCCATCTCCAATAAAAACTTTCATTTCTATAAGAGAAAAAAAAAAAAAAAAGAAAAAAAAACAAATAAATAAATAAATAAATAAAAGCAAAAAAAAAAAAAACATATGCTTACAAAATACCATCACAAATAATAGTCACACGACGCGACTCACTTGAACATGGAATAATAATAAAAAAAAAATAAGTGAATAAAAAATAAAATGTGTATATATATATGTATGTATGTATATGGAAAAAAAAAGAAAAAAAAAAGAAAAAAAAAAAAGAAAAAAAATAACAATTAATACTAATCTTAAATCGATAAGATTAAACCCGTGTTCTTACCTTTGGCAGTGGATAGGTGTCCGGCAATGATAATACAGGTGGCGAACTTGGTGCTTCAGAATCAACATTTGTGGTAGAAGCATTTGTTGTCAATGACGTTGGATTGATCGTTGGTGATGACAATGGTACGACTGTACCAGTTACTGATAATTTTGTTGTCCTTGTATTACTCGGTACTTCCTTTGCTGCCCTATGCTCCGCGAGTAATTTATCGAACGTTTTGCTTCTACCAATGACGGTACGACGTAAGGATACTGTATGGGCTTTGCATGTGAGTGACCTTGTACATGGTTTCCCTGTTTCCTCATTTAATACGCCACAGTGCCGATCAGGATCATATTCGCGATCTTTGAGGAGCGAACGATCCGTTTTAAGCCTTTTTCGTCTGGTTTGTCCACTGGTACCAGGACTTTTAACTGGACTTGACGATGCCAGTGAACCACTGCTTGTACTGGTGGTAGCTGTTTGTACAGTTTGTAATGTTGTTTCTAATGGTGATCTAGGTGAGGATGAAACTGGTAACGACGTTGATGAGGTACTATTAGGTTGTTGTTGTTGTTGTTGTTGTTGTTGTTGCTGCTGCTGTTGTTGTTGTTGCTGTTGTTGTTGCTGTTGCTGTTGCTGCTGCTGTTGCTGCTGTTGCTGCTGCTGTTGCTGTTGTTGTTGTTGTTGCTGTTGCTGCTGCTGTTGCTCTGTCGACGAAGTTCGTTTCACTGACGTATGAATCACTTTGGTACCACTCGAGTTTTGAGCTGACGCCGGTTGAGTCTTCTTTAATTTGGATACTTTGCAATATGGCGTCTTTACTGGAGGTTTCGTTGTGGGTACAGATGGGGGTGGAAAATTGGCCGTACCACTAGGATGTCGACTCTCTGTAATATGTTATCAAATCTTTACATTAACTGTCATTAAATGTGATAAAGATTTTATAGAAAATATCGACACACACCCATATGCTGAATAAGAGCTTGTGGTTTTACTATGGAGTTGCATATCTCACAGACCACTCCATAAAAAGTATCTCTTTCTGGACAGAATCCATACAGATCGATGTCTGAAAAAGGAATTATTTTTATTAGAAAATATTTAGGAAAATATTAAAATTTTTATTCAATGATATTAATTTATTTACCTTCTGCAGAAAGACGAGTGACTGTACTCGCTGGTTTTGTTTCTGATTCTTCATCGCCTGAAATGTACAATCCCATTATGCATTCTAATTCTAATGAATCATTATTATTTAAGAAATTATTCAATGAAATTGAAATTAAATTCAATTCTATATTAAACAAAATTTTATATATTTACAAGATAATTTTAATTCAATGAACGTTATTAATAAAGAAGGTATTTAAAAGAAAACTCTCACTTTTCCTATTTATATATAATTTTAAATATTTATAAATAGATAATATCATATAATTTAATGAAATACTTTTTCTAATAAAACACACGTGTCTCATATATCTTACAAAATATTACATTATAGTCTGATTAGTACTATAATTTAATAAACATGAAATGATCCAAGAAGGTGAAACTAATGTTGCATCTTGAATTAGAAGCACACGCCTTTACAATTACATAATTATGAAACAATAAGCAATCTGAAAAGAAAAAAAAAAAAAAGAAAAAAAAAGGAAAAGAATAACAATCGACATTATAGAACAACGTGCTCTCTTTCTCTCCAAAAAATCATTGGAAAACATTATTAATAAAAACAATAATAATAAATAAATAAATAAATAAATAAATAAATAACAACAATAATAAAATCTAAATAAATAAATAAATAATTCGAAGAGAAAAAAGATCAACAAGAAGATGCAAAGTTAAAGAAGATAAGGAGGAGGAGGAGGAGGAGGAGGAGGAGGAGGAGAGGAAGAAGTGGAGGAGGAGAGGAAGAAGAGGAAGAGGAGAAAAAGTGATGGGAGGGAGGAGTTTGAGGGGAAAAAAAGAAGAAGGCGCTGAAGGAAAGTGAGGTTAAGTCGTAGAAAGGAAACTTCGTTGAAGATTCGACGTTCTTTCACTCGACGAAAATGTCACATTTTTTTTCTCTAAGAAATAAAATAAAATAAACTAACTTAATGGTTTATCCCTTCCGATTCTTTCGATCCAGTTGGACCAGGGTTGGCCGTGAAAAAACGTTGGACTGTCACTTCCCGACATTGCCAGTGGCGCTCGCGTTGTCAATGAAACACGATGCGTTCTCTCGCGAGTATATAGAGCAAAACGATAACGTTGTTTTTCGGAATGTTCCGCGTTCTCGGATTGTCAGGTACGAAGTGGCTGTCTCAATAATCGTTCTTCTTTCTTTCGTTTCACCGTTTTCCTCGTACGCCGGTGAAACGCGTTCATTGGGCACCCTATAGTACGATAAAACACAATCTGTCTATCTCTTTCTCTTACAATCTTCCTCTCTCTCTTTCTCTTTCTCTTTCTTTCTCTTTCTCTCTCTCTCTCTCTCTCTCTTTTTCTCTTTCTCTCTCTCTCTCCCTCTTTCTTTTCTTCTCTCACAATTCTTGAAAGAAGTATCAGATGAAATATACGAACGACATCACGTACGTTCTTTTAACATTTTATTGATAAATTATTATATTAATTCTTTCTTCTAGCGTTTTGTCAACGCTATGACCAAAGTAACACAAACACACGCTTCTCTGCATGTGCTGCCGATAAGCTACGGCTAGTATGGACTAACTAAAACGTGGGATTGGTCGACTCCATTGGGACGCAAGATGGCGCACAATTTATAACACGAGCGCGAATCTTATTGACCAATCGCGTGCTCTTGGTCGACCATATGAATACTTCGAACATTCCCATTGGTTCCCTCGATCGTTCCTCTTAACAGAGTGGGGAAATTCGAATGGAAATTTTATTTCTTTTTCTTTTTTTTTTTGTTTCTTTATTTCTTCTTTTTTTCACTTTTCTTTTTTTTTTTTCATATTTCTCTCTTATTTATTCATAATAAAAAAGTATGAACTTTCTTTATTTCCTTATTCTATTTTATTTTTTAAACATCGATATTGTTTATATTTATATTAAAAACATCAATCATTTATTAAAAAAACAAAAAAAAAAAAAACAAAAAACAAAGAAAGAAAACATTTTACTTTTTTTTCGCAGGTTTAACAAAAAAATGTTTTCTTTTATGTTAATACAACAATTATGAGATATGAGAGACAGTACGAACAAAACATCGAAATGATAAATTCTCCATGAATCTATTGATCAAATATGAGATAGTACTTTTTCGAAAAAAGAGAACAAAAAAATACATTAAAGTTTGACTAGCATAGAACCAGATTCGTAAGTATATATATATATATATATATATATATATATATATATATATATATATATATACTAAGGAAACCACAGTCTAATCTCATTTTAAGTATAAAATGATCTGCCTTGTTGCTGTTGTTGTTGTTGTTGTTGTTGTTGTTGTTGTTGTTGTTGTTCTGATTTCTGAGTTACTTGAGCGACGCTACTTGGGTCACCTCGATGCGCTTGAATTTGTTGCCAGTTGATAAACCAAAATGGTTGTTTCTCTCTAGGCCAGGTTTTAATTCTATTAATAAGATCGATGTCACCCAAAGCATCGACTGGTAAATTTATTGGCACTCTAATCGTCGTAGAACTTCCATTTTCAACGTCAATTCGATTTCCAACACTGCCTGTTGCTTCTGGTGCTGCTGCTGCGACTGTTTCTATGTATTGAGGAAATACTACGGGATAACGGTTACCAGAACCTGCGTATGGTGGCCTTTGGGAATAAGCCAAATATGCCATTGTACTTATAAGTACTACGTATTTAATCTGAAAATAAAAAAAATATTTCATTCTTTAAATAAACTTTCAAAAAAAATCTTCAAATAAACCTTAAATAAACGTTAAATAAAAAAAATGCATACATATATGTGAGATGAAATATAATAAACTTGCAAATTGTTTATCGAAATTAATATACACTGATAAATAAATAAATAGTACTTTTTTTTCTTTATAAAATGGAATATATGTATATATATATGATAGATAATGTTCAAATTTGCAATATTTTATATTTAAATATGTAACATTGTGTATATTTAATATTTCTTACTTAAAAATTGTCAAAGAAAGAAGAAAAGATATAATAAATTTTCGATCATTATTAAAATTTATTTCTATAATAAAAATCTCTCTTTCTCTTTCTCTCTCTTTCTTTGTCTATCTCTCTCTCTTTTATATTGATTTCTAATATGAGAATTTGGAATAATTTACATTTAACTAATGAACAAACTGCATTTAACAAAACACTGATCACAACAATTTAATATCACAAAATATAATATATATATATATATATATATATATATATATATATATATATATATAAGGTGAACTGGAAAGTAATCTCGTTTCTGAGCATATTGATATTTGATTATGATTAAAAATAAAAACTTGTTAAAAATGTATTCGTTTGAATTTAATTTAAGAAAGCTACATTACTTTCCGGTCCCTTTAATATACATAAATTACATATTGACAACATTTTTTTTGATAATAATAATTTAATGTAAATAAATCTCACAAAATTAATGATGTGACGAGAGAGAAGGAAAGAGAGAGAGAGAGAGAGAGAGAGAGAGAGAGAGAGAGAGAGACAGAGAGATAAAAAAAAAAGATAAAAAAAGGAAGAAGAAAAAAGAAAACTTTTCAAAGTGTACTCACCATGATGCAATTGAGAAAGGAGAGAATGAGAAAAAATAAATTTAGATTAGAAGATAATAATGTGAAATATCCAAGGATAAAATCGCGTTTCTCGAACGTAGCTTTCTACTTGCCAGTTTGAAACGTTATGATGGCATTGGGCGATGTTCTTCTCGTATATAAATTGCCGCTGGCTTCCATATTTCCCCCACTACTTTTTTTTTTTTTTTTCTAAGTGCGTACGAAAGATACATAACATCGACGCATGGGGAAGTTCGCAGTAACTTCCCGCGGTTGATTAGAGATATAAAGAGAGAAAGAGAGAGAGAAAGAGAAAGATGAAGAGAGAAAGAGAGAGAGAGATGAAGAAAGAGAGAGAGGTGAAGAGAGAGAGAGAGAGAGAGAGAGAAAAGATGCATATAAAATACAGGGTAAATCGAATGTTTTTAATGATAAAAAACTTTTTCTGACGATAATACTTACGTCCTAATATCGTAATAAAAAATTCCAATTACGCATTTATCATCTAATCAAACAAACCCATCCTTGATAGATCCTTAAAGCTTCCTATAACGGCTAATAATTATTATAGCTTTAAAATATACAATATAAAATTGAATTAACGAACGAATCGATTTTTCTTTATTTTCTATTTTTTTCTTTCTTGTTTTAACTTTTCGTATGAAAAAGATTACATAGGATTTACGTTTTTATTTATATAAAAAAAAAAAAAAAAAAAAAAAACAAAACAAAACAAAACAAAACAAAAAAGGAAAGAAAAGTAAAAAACAAGAAGCAAGATAAGAAAAACAAAGGATGGCCTTTGAAAGTGATTAAACGATGAATGTTAGGAATGAAGGAAAAAATTAAAATTGAAAATAAAAATGAAATAAAAAAAAATATATATATATATATATATATATATATATATATATATATATAGAGAGAGAGAGAGAGAGAGAGAGAGAGAAAGAAATCCATTAAGTCTCAGGCACAAAAGAATGTGATTTTCTATGCCTATAATCAAGGACATTAAACGTCCGCGCCCAATTACATCGTTGATTTTTTTTGCGGTTTGTAGATGAAACATCGTTTTCACGCTCGTATCTGTGCATACATATTGAAAAAAAAAAAAAAAAGCAAAACTTGTGGTTTTCCATTGAAAACCATGAAATAATGAAATCTTTCTTTTCTTTTTCCTTACGAATATTGTCAAACGTTTACAATCTTCAAACAATTTTTTAATATATATCTAATATAATTCCAATATAAATATAAGTTCTAAAATGCTTCTGTAATATAGAACAGTTCTCTAATATACTTTTATGATATATTCTTCTGTGAAATATATATATTTCTTTAAAATATATAAACTCTTCTTCATATATATATATATATATATATATATATATATATATATATATATATATATATATATATATATGATACATACATACTTAAAATATATACTTTTCTTCATATATGTATCTACATACATACATATATATATATATAATAATAATAATAATAATAATAATAATAATAATATTATTAGGTTGGAAACTATGAAATGGACGTTTTTGTTTAGTTATTTATTTTCATTCAACGCCCGTTTCATAGTTTCCAATTTAATATATTATTATATTATATTATATATATATATATATATATATATAATTCAAAATATATAAGTAAAATAATAATGTATAATCATGAACTTGTCTTTCACTCTTATCTATGACCTTTTCATCTTTCGTCGACAATAATAACGAATACATTTTCTTATTTACATGCACATATTTTGTGCAACACACACACACATACACACACATATATATATATATTCCATGAAAGAGTTAAAATAACAGACAAACACAAAACATTTCGGATATTCTCCTTAAAGACGAAATGCAATTTCATTTTGTCGGTCGGCCTGAGAACGGTACAAACTGGTTTTATTTCTCCAACCATTTTATATACTCATGTAGTGAAAATCAAATATAATGAAAGTAAAAAAAGAAAATATAAAAAAGAAGAAGAAGAAAAAGGAATGCGAACATACATATATACATATGTGTTCTCTCTCTCTCTCTCTCTCTCTCTCTCTTTCTGACTTTATATTACCGTTCGGCGTTTAAAAATCGCATGGTCGAAAATTAGGACGCTTTCGAAGATAATATTTTTATACTCTCGTCCTGATTTTTATCTAATTCTTCTTATTCTTTTTCTTTATTTTTTTTTTTTCTTTTTATGATCTTTCCTTTATGATCTAGAGATCGTCGGCCAATTTCTTTTAGAAAAAAAAATGATTCGTATACGTAATCCAATAAGAAAGAAAGATTAATTTACATACGATTTTTGTATTGTCTCTATTAAATAAAATTTCATTCGACAAAAATCAAATTCAATTAATTTTTTTTTTTTTACTTATATAAGAAATGAAAAAATATTAATATATATAATTATATTATTAACATTATAATATTATAATATCATATAAAAATGAATTCTATATGGAATGAATTTTTAATTAATTTTATAATAAAATTTCATGATCTTTATATAAAATAAAATATTATGAATCAATGAAACGTAACAATCTTTGATCTTTCTTTTATTTATTCTTTTTTTTCTTTTTCTTTTTCTTTTTTTTTTTTCTTATATCAATTACTCGAATTTGATTTAATCGAAGAAATAGGAAACATCTCATTATACTTTAGTATATGCATACACATGCTTATGTATACGTTCTGTAACAATAAGAATAAAGTAACATTTTTAAGCATGCAATCATACGTATGAGCGAACGGAAATACCAGAAGGTCGAGCGACGCCGAGAGAAGAAGAAGAAGAAGAAGACGAAGAAGAAGAATAAAAAAGGAAGAAGAGAAAAAGAAAAAGGAAATAAGAAAAAAAATAAAAGAGAAAAAGGAAAAAAAAAGAAGAAGAAACAAAAAGAAATCTTTTCTCACGTCTCTTGCGTATAAAATAATCCAAACGCGATTTGTCCTGAGTCCTGCCATTGAAGAGCTTGGATTAATAGAACAAAAAAAAAAAAAGAAAAGAAAAGAAAAAGAAGATTAATCTGTTTAAAACATAGGTAATGAAAAAAAAAAGAAGAAAAAGAAAAATAAAAACGAAAATCGTCTCATAGTCGAGTTGGCGTATTAAATCACATTTATTGAATTCATTTACATTATAAAACATTTACAAAATCGATAACTAAAAATTTCGATAGAAATTACGATGTTCTATATGATTCCTCACGACGAATGGGTTTTTCCCGATGTCTTGTAACATTTTTTTTTTTTTGTTTGTTTCTCTTTCTTTCCTTTTCTTTTTACGTTTATTTCACGGGTTAAGGATCTCTCATTATAATTATCATTATTCTTATTCCAATTACGAAACTTCATATTTACTTCATAGTTTTCTCTTATGTTCTTTTTCTCTATCTCTCTCTATATATATATTTCTCTCTCTCTCTCTCTCTCTCTCTCTCTCTATATATATATATATATATATATATATATATATATATATATATATATACATATCTGTCTCTCTTTCTCTCTCTCTCTTTTTATATATATATATTTCTCTTTCTCTCTCTCTACCTCTATCTTTCTCTTTCTCTCTCTCTACCTCTATCTTTCTCTATTTCTATCTTTCTCTCTCTCTCTATCTTTATCTTTCTCTCTCTCTCTCTCTCTCTCTCTACCTCTCTCTATCTTTATCTCTCTCTCTCTCTACCTCTATCTTTCTCTTTCTCTCTCTCTACCTCTATCTTTCTCTATTTCTATCTTTCTCTCTCTCTCTCTATCTTTATCTTTCTCTCTCTCTCTCTCTCTCTACCTCTCTCTATCTTTATCTCTCTCTCTCTCTCTCTCTCTCTCTCTCTCTCTCCCTCTCTCTACCTCTATCTTTCTCTATCTCTATCTCTATCTTTCTCTCTCTCTCTCTCTCTCTCTCTACCTCTATCTTTCTCTATGTCTCTCTCTCTCTCTACTTTTTTTCTCAAATTTAAGTAATACCAATTAGAAAATTTCGTATCATTTCTACAAATAATTGATCGAAAGGACAGAAAAAAAGATAAATGAAAGGAAGAAAGAAAGAAAGAATGAAAGAAAGAAAGAAAGAAAGAAAGAAAAAGTCAAAGTTGGATGTAAGAATTCCTAGTGATTCTTTCTTTCTTTGACAAAAAAAAAAAAAAAAGAAAAAGCAGATATTCGGTGTAATTTAAAAATATGTATACATATGAAAGAAACAGATAGAGAGAGAAAGAGAGAGAGAGAGAGAGAGAGAGAGAGAGAAAGAAAAAAAATATTAAGTACGTAGTTAAGAGACTTTTAATCTCTATAAGTAATTTCTAGTGTGACTATGATAAGACAATGTACTCGTGAGTCGATTATATTCTTATCTAAAACCATAAATCGTTTTTCTTCGATACTTTTGTAATATTTTTATTTCTTTATTTTCCTTTCTATTTGTTTTTCTCTTTGTATCGTTTCTCCTTCTCTTTCTTTTTAATTTTGTTAATAAATAATTAACAGAAAAAAGATAAGATATTTATTCGAATTGATATTTGAATGATCGTATGTTTCAATATTTGTAATAAATGTAATAAATTATTAATTATCTTGCCTATTTGTAAATAATTGTTTTATAACGTATATAAAAAAATAAAAATGTACAAATGTAATATAACGATGCTTTATAAAAAAAAAAAGAAAAAGGAAATACGAATTAACGATAGTTGATGATGAAAAACCTGTTTTATTGGCTTCGAGAGAAAAAAATAAAAGAAAAAAAAAAAAGAAAAACATACCGACACCTAATTATCATTTTTCATTATTTCGTATATAATGAAAAATTGAATGTAACGAGAGAGGAGAGAGAGAGAGAGAGAGAGAGAGAGAGAGAGAGAGAGAAAGAAAAAAGGAAGATATTAACAAGACTATAGATGAAAGGAATACAAATTATGATAAAGATTCATGAATCGTAATTTATAATGACGATAGAAAATTTCTCGGTATAAAAGGAAAATACTTCACGAATAAATTATCATTTGAATAAATATTAAAAAGTCATTAAAGAAAAACACGCAATGACTTCCTAAAAACAACTAACCGAACATGCAATCTAAAGTTTCTTTTCTTATATTTGCCACAAAGTATGATTATGCTGATTTATAATATAAAAGAATAAATAAATAAATAAATAAATAAATAAATAAATAAAAGAATGTAATCTTCATTGACGTTGCGATAATCTCCAGTTCTATTAATAATATTGATAACAATAATCAAGAAAAAGAAGAAAAGAATAAAAGAAAGAAAAAAAGAATAAATAAATAAATTCTTGTATAGAAGGTTGCATATAGCAAGACGTACAGTACGTCTGTATAAAGGGTTGCATATTGCAAGGCCTCATATAAATCTCGTGTATGAATGGTTGCATAATATCAGGCTTAAAGAACCTCTTTGTAAAAATAGTTGCATACTTTAAGGCGTAAGAAAAAATTTTCTCACCATCATTCTCACTGTAAAAAAAGACTTATTCGAAAAATTTTTTAAAATTATCAATTCTTTCTCATCAAGTAAAATATTACTTGACGTAATGATTTAACAATAGCGTTAGCGGGTTAGACCAAAACTGTCGATATTCACAAATCTACGAGTTATGACCTTGAACGAGATGCAGTTGCAATGAGGTGCCACTAGCAACAGCAAACTGTTGACATAATTTTCCGTTTAATGTAGTAGGAGGTAATTGGTTATAATACCTGAACGTAGTGTGCATAGAGTATTTGAATCAAGGTCATCGCGATTACTTCGTTGCATCGAGCCTTCGGTCAAGTGTACTCGGTAGTTTATGAGAGAGAAAGAGAGAGAGAGAGAGAGAATCACGTGATAAATCTTACTACGTCGATTCGAATCAATCTTCAACACGTGTGTTGATTATTATGTTGTTATTATTATTATTATTATTATTATTATTATTATTATTATTATTATTATTATTATTATTATTATTATTCTGTTCTTTATTCAGTCGAACGCGTCATTTTAATCGAGCGATTAGTATTTCTTGAATTATTTTCTTCGACGTTGATAATAATCATCTTAATAAACTTGAGAAATAAAATACGAATGTTACGTATTAACGTTAGATAAGAATGCATACGTAGTTTTTCTTTTTTCCTTTTTCTTTTCTTTTTCTTTATTTTTTTCTTCTCTTTCTAAATATGAAAAAATTATATGTGCGTTCGTTTATCAAAAGGTAAAAGAATAAGTATTATTATTTAAACGATATCAGCGATGCATTTGATTGGATTAAATTGTGAGATACTGTGAAGCCATCTATGCCATTTGCCGAGTATATAAAAGGAACTTGTTGAGCAATACGGACGTTATTTATAGACAGTACCGCCATGAACTTCATTCTGATACCATTTTTCCTAGGTCGGTAAGGTCCAAAATCCAATTAATTATTTCTAACAATTGCATATCTTTTATCGTTTGTTTGATGCAAATGAAAAAAAGAGAAAAAAGGAAAAAAAAAATAAGTCCACGATATAAGTATCCATATATATATATATATATATATATATGGATATATATATTTTCAGCAACTAATTTGATAATCAACGATGATGCTTGGTACAACGGACCGGAATATTCATTTTCTGTACATTGGAGCATAATCTCGGATCTTGAAAAGGAAAAAGGTCGTTACTTGGGTAAAGCTTTACTAATGACATTGAAATGTCTACCGAGAGAAGTCAATTATTTGGTTTGCCATTTCGAGGATGTCAAAATTGGTAAATGGTCGTCGAAAAGGTTCGATCGTGAAGGAGCATTACCAGCAAGGAACATCACCTACGAAAGATTTGACTTCAGTGTTAATAATTTTGCAATCAATTTTCATCAAAATGGGATCTATAATTATATTGTAGAAAAGGATGACAAACTCGTTAATCAGATTTTAATCGACATGTTTCGAACGATCGTTAATCAACTTAACGTTGGAATCAATTTAGATCGAAGGGATGATAATTTTCAAGAGAAACAGATTTTTTTTATGGGTGAGTGCCCGGCCAATTACAAAATACTTCGATCGAAAATTAATAATCATTGCGATAATAAAAAATTCGATTTGGAGTTAATAAACAATTCGAAATTGAATGACAACGAGGTTATACGAATCAAGAGGCAAATTGTTCTAGATCAATGTGTTCCTACTGATCTATATTATTTCATTGGAAGGGATATTCACAATATTATTTTTGAAAACACCACTGATCGTTTGGTAAGAATTATTTCATCTAAATCAATTAGTTTAAACTTATTTCATTTCTTTTTCTTTTATTCTTTTTTTTTTTGTGATAACAACATTGGAACGAATGATTTCTTTTTTTGACGTCTATCGATCAAATTGACAGGTAGTAAAATTATTTCTTTTTCGTCGCATCGTCAATTTATTTTTTACCTTCTTTCTTCTTTATTAATAATTTATTTTTCTATCTGTCATTAATAAATAATAATAATAATTATTATTATTATTATTGTTATTATAAATATTACAAAAGAGAAAGAATTCTCATTCGATAACGTTAACTCTAATAAATAATAATTATAATTTCGTTGATTATAAAACAAAGAAGAGAAGAAAAAAGAAAAAAAGATAAAAAGATATCAAAAATTCGTCATTATAATTTATTAATATTATATCGAATGATTATAATTATTAAATCGAATAAATTTTTTAGATATCATCGGAAAGTAATACGAGGATTACGAAAAATTGTTTCACCACCGAGACATTAAATATCGTTGATATATACGATCAAGAGCACAAAAAACTCGGTAATGTTCTCGATCATATATATTTATCACTTGATTCCATTCATCCGGCGCAAGGTAGTTCAAAATGGATTGAAAATCCGACGTCCATCGATACCATCGTGAAAACTCGATCGAATTACAAGATAAATTAATATTTGTTAAATATATTATCTTATATGACATTAAAAAAAAAAAAAAAAAAAAAAAAAAAAGAGAGAGAGAGAGAACAAAAAGAAGAGAAAAAAAAAAGAAAAACAATATTTCGTACAATATATACACGAAATATATGATACCATCTCGAATTGTTTCTAAATAGATTAATAAAAGAAAAGTGATGGTGAAACGTTTTGAGATGAAGAGGAATAAAAGAAAAAAAAAAAAAAAAAAAAAAGAAAAGGAAGGTATTAATAAATCAAAAAAAAAAAAAAAAAAAAGAAATATCTTCGATTAAAAAATAACGATTAGTTTGATAAACGAGAACTCGATATTATTATTAATATGATTTTATTCTATGTTATAGTCAAGGTTACGTATTCAAAGAGACAGCTTAAACCCCAACCACTATAATTTATTGATTTCACGAAGTTACCTCCAAAAGCACTGACATGGAAATCGAAACGTGAAAGAGAGAGAGAGAGAGATGAAGAGAAAGAGAGAGAAAGAGATAGAGAGAAAGAGGGAGATAGAGAAAGAGGAAGAAGGGAGAGGGAATGAGAGATTAAATCCATCTACGCACAACATAATATATATTACAAATTATTTCTAATCGATATAAAAAAGCGAAAAAAAAAAAATTAACAAAAATTAATATGAATTAATTGTGAAAAAAATTAAATAATTAAATATTAATTTTAAATTGATTGGCTGACAACAAAAAAAAAAATATATTTAAATTATTAGTCTATAAGATTGTATAAATGTGATTTAATTTACGATATAATCTAAATATCAGAAATAATTTCTAATTTGTATTATCAATATAAAAGGAGAGAGAGAGAGAGAGAGAGAGAGAGAGAGGAATGGAAAAGGAAAAAAAAAATAAAGGAAAATTACTATCGGTTAATTTTGAAAAAGTAGATAAATTAATAATAATAATAATAATAATAATAATAATAATAATAATAATAATAATAATTTGGAAGGATAAAAACAAAATAATAAATAGAAAATTAACAAAAATTAATGTAATTAAAACTGAAAAAAAAAAGAAAGAAAAGAAAAAATCGAAAAAAGAGATGATTTAACGATTAGGTGATAGATAAATGTAACTGATAAGGATGCGTGTAATTTAGTTTGATGAAATTTCGACAATATTCAGTTAAATTATAAAATTGTCGATGTTTACATATTATCAGCTTGGCTTCCTAGAAAGAGAGAGATAGAGAGAGAGAGAGGGGGAAGGAACAGAGAAAGATAGAGAGATAGGTATAGGGTTAATTAAATGACAGCGCGTTAAGGGGTCAACAGGGTAGATTGTCGGTGATAGGTATAAGAGGAGCGAACGAGAGAAGCTTAAATGCAGTCGCATGGTGTACGTCATCATGATTACCTTGTTGCTATTACCATTTTTTCTAGGTAAGTTCTAACAAATTCTCATCATTATTGAAAATCCTATTAAAATCTATCGATATTTCATACAATTTTTATTTCTTTACTTTATATAATTATTATTATTTAAAAAAGAGTAAAAAAGTATAGAATATTATATAATAAGATTATATAATAATTTTATATATATATATATATATATATATATATATATATATATATATATATACATAATGAATCTTATAAAATTCATTTAATTATTAAAAATCTAAATAATAATAATAACATATATTTATTACATATGTTTGCTTTATTAAATTAACATTTAATTCGAATAAAAGTAAACGACATCGTATATATAATTTTAAAATTAAAAATTTTAATATATATAATAAATGTTAAATTATATTCCCACGAGTATATCGCATCTGATTCTATCAAATTTATTCTTCAATATTGTTCTAACAATATTTTATTATTTAATTTTTCTCAAGCGAGCCGTATTTCGGTCGACATCGAATCGCTTCTACATGGACCCGAATACACTTATCGTGTAGAAATCATTACCGTAAAAAAAGCTGGAGGTCATCCATGTGCTGGTGAAGATGTTAAAGCATTCGACGCTGTTAGTACATTGAAATGTCGTCCACGAGTACCGGATACTTTGAATTGTCGTTTCGAAGCGGCAAAAATGCAAATTTACGAGGACGGTCTGTACGAATTGGCACGTGAAACGGTCGAAGATCTTTGGATGGACGACGAGCCCTTTGAGATTATATTCGACGAAAATGGAATTAAAAATTTAATCGTTACCAAAAATATGGAACCATGGACAATCGACATGATACGATCTATAGTTAATCAATTGAACGTCGGTGTAGATATTAGAAACAAACAAGATGGAATATTCACGGCAATCGAAAGATCATTTTTAGGGAAGTGTCAAACCAAAATCGAGCTCTATCATGGATTATCCTATGACAATCGATGGAAGGATGAAAAATTTGAAATAATACCAATGAATGGAATAAATAAAGTTACTTCGGAATTTTTTGACATTGAAAAGAGAAGGAACATCGATGACTGCGAACACGGAGTATATTTTTTTGCGAGCAAATCTGCTTATACTGATTTGCCTCGTGACGTCACCACGGTTATAGTAAGCGATTGTGATTCGTATATATTCCCTCTCTATCGCTCTCTCTCTCTCTCTCTCTCTCTCTCTCTCTCTCTCTCTCTCTCTCTCATACAAATTTTTTATCAATTTCTTTTTTTTCCTTCTCATAGATAACAAATAAAATTAATACTCATTTATTTGTTTATATATTTTTTGTATTATACTTTTATACAAAAACAATCTTTTAATCTAATGACAATGAGTCTTGATGAAATTCTTTTTACAATTACTACAATTACATTTTAACAATATATGTATATATATATATATATATATATATATATATATATATATATATATATACATATGTGTGTATGATATTTTTTTTTTATGGGGAAAATTTGTCGTTACAGAAATCATCGATGAGTCGTATAATTATATCCGATTCAAACTATACTTCATATACGACCAATGAATTTCTAGTAACTAGTAAAGATAAAACTAGAAATTTCACGCTCCACGAGAAGATTAAATTAAATTTGGAAACTATATCGGCACCGGTAAACGATATACCTGTGATTCCCGATGCCACATCGGTCAACTTTATGATTCAACCACGACGTTTGGATAAGAACGAAGAGAAGAAGAACGAGGAGAAGAAGAGGAAGGAGAAATCATTTCTAATGGAAAATATTGAAAATCGATAAATCACACGTGAACAACGAATGTCGAATTATTTGTTAATTAATCTTGACGATTTGTTCGATTGATTACTATTAAAACAAAAAAAAAAAAACAAAAAAACGAAAAAAAAAAAATAGAAACAAATTAAATAAACGTACGATTATATTGACTATCGACACTCGTCTATAAATCATTTCGACGAAATATAAATAATAATATATCGATTTAAGGTATTAATTAAAATATTCCAAATCATTAGATCGTATCTAACAGATGTGATCATATCGTATATCTCGATTTAACAATGTGTACTTAGAAATTTATTAGAATTTTCAGCTGACTGATTGCATGAGTCGGAAAATAATATACTCTATTACGCCTCTGATTAATCTGATATCAGACGTTAGGGGAGACAGGATCACGATCTATGCGGAAAACGTTAGTTAATGAAATTGTTTTCAAATTGTTTTATCGGCTAATCTGTCTTATAAAATGGAGAATCATTCAGTGGATGTCTCAGTTAATTCGAGTGATAACGATGAAAATGTCCATCATTCCATTTCTTTTAGGTACGTATATGTACATTGATTGAAGATAAAATACATATATACATATATATATATATTATATATATATATGTATGTACGTATGTATGTATAAATAATTATTAATATCATTTGACACTTTTAATTTTTTTTTATTTGTTAAATAAATTTTTGTTTATTTCATATTAATTATACATATATATATATATATATATATATATATATATATATCATTTTTATTTATTTTAATTATTATTTTTTAAATAAGAATGATATATATATATATATATGTGTGTGTGTGTGTATGTATGTATATAATTATAATATTAATTGATAAATTCTAAAATTAAATCGATCACGAACAATTCGAAATAAAATATAATTCTGATGATAAAGAAAATCTTGTTGTAAGTGAAACAATACCAAGTTAAAAATTGAATGTAACTAAATTTGTTATCAGTCATCTTTAGATTAGCTTTGAATTGGAAGAAGATACCCAAATTGAAACGATGAAAATTTTTAAGATCGATCATTGCGATTTTGATTTAATATTTATAATAGGGTACACAGTTTGAAAATGTGGATAATATTAAAAACAATTTTGAATTGATGTTACTGGTTACCAATGAGTTACGACGTTTCAAATCTATACTTAATGAAAATGATGAAATAATTATTGAAAGGATTATAAATGCTGAAAACTGTTCAAAAAGATTTATTTATTTCTTAGGTTTTTCTACCATTCATAAGTATTCATCGAAGAATCTGGATGGATCTGGTAAAAAAAATTTCTTTTCATTAATTTAATATTTATTTATATATCTTTTTTTTTTTTTTTTAATATTACGAATTAACTTTTTTATTTTTCTTTTTTATCTTTATATTATTTTTCTTTCTTTTTTTTTTTTTTTTTTTTTTTTTAGATATCCTCGACCATTAGAATAAACAAAGAGTCATAAACAAAAGAAGATTTTCTTCAGAAACGATTTCTAATGATAGTACCAAGAACGTCGAAAGGATTGAACGGATTAATCACATCAGAAGATTACATTTGATATTGAGAAACGTGAATTCTACTAAAACCTTATCGCCTATAATTTATAATTCAGTTTTCACTAATATTTATACTGATTATTGTTTTGATACGTTTTGTTGATAATCTACAGAGCTATTGTCAAGAGATCATTTACAATGATCATTAAATCAGACGTAAGTTACGTCGAAGTATTAGATCTTCTTAGGATAATAACAAATTTAAGACAATTCTATCCTTGAAGAAACGATAATTATATTGATTCAAATATCTTATGTCATTTTAAACAATTGAAATTTTGACATTACTATCATTGCCCTTGAAAAGTAACTTTGCCAGGTTCCAAGGTTAATCGTATCACGCAACCAGTAGCATTTCGAGTTCGCTTAATAAACGTAATTAACGAAGTTGGAATAATCCTTTAGACTAGCTTAAAGCAATGTATTTACGATTGGTCTCATCTTGTTAGAAGTTATCTTGAACAAGCTTTAGCGCTCACGATGTTGTTTGTCGTTTCCAAATTATACTTAGATTTATCCACGATTAGATAGAATTATATAGATTGAAACTATCAACAAAATATATACGTATATATTTATTAAAAAACAAAAGAAAAAGAAGAAGAAAGATTCAAAACGTTCTATAAAAATATATATATATATATATATATATATATATATATATAATAATTATATAGAATAATTGTACGATTATGTGAGTTATAAAATATGTATGTTAAAAAAAGGAAAGAAAAGTTTTTTAAATTCTGCAGAAAATATAAAGAAAACGATAAAACTACAAATCAATGTTCTTTAAAATATATACATAGAAATCACGATATTAAAATATATACAAAGAAATTAATACGATATTAAAATTATAATTATATTATAGTAATTATTGAAGAAGAAATAATTTCGATCGAAGCGAAAGAAAAAAAAAAAAAGAAAAAAAAAGGAAAAGAAAGACGAAAAAAAATGAAGGGTAAAAGTTCAATGTCAAATGTGTATAAAGAAAATAGCGAACGAATTTTTATCGATGGATTTGTTGATGGAGGTGGAGATTAAAAAACAAAAGAAAGAAAGGAGGTGCTGGAAAAAATTCCGTCCACCTACTTTTTTTTTCTTTTTTTCTTTTTTCTTTTTGTTTGTTTTTTTTTTTTTTCTAGAAAAAAAGGATTGTTAGATTTCGCTAGCTTTGACGAATTTATATATACTAAAGCATCATCGTCATAAGTGAAAACGTGTACGAACGGACAGGCGCAATTCATCCCAACCCCTACCACCAAAGATTTCTCGAACAAATACAGGCTCACCCTGGTTGGGAAGGGATGTGGCAAAACTCTCAAACTCGTCTACCATAGGCAGAACGTACCACCACCATTCAACGGCAAGTGGATGCAGGTGGCTAATTTCTATGGGAGTAGGGATTGGAGTAGGGATAGAGAAACACGAGATTCCGAATGTTATCAAAATACTCCCACCTATATATTCCTCTGGCACGATTAAACAGAAGCACTGTAACACCTGTAGACTCATACTTGTCTGTTATCGGTGATAATCAAGATTTCATCGTCTCTTACGAACAAGTTTAAAAGAAAATCTATCATCGTATCAAATTTATCAAAGGTAGTGCAATTATTAATTCTTCGTCTTGTGAATTATGTCGATTTAACTTAAGCTGTTTCATTCTTTTTCTTTTTTCTTTTTTTTCTGCTTTTTTTTCCCCTTTTTCTTTTTTTTTTTTTTGTCCTTTTTTCCTTTTTTATATTCGCAATAAAATCGCGCGAAAAGATTAATGGTGGCGTCAATGGCAACTTAAAATAAATATCTGAATTATATCTCGATAATAATATTTCAATAAAGTTAACATTAAATTTTTTCATATGTATATACCTGAAAAATTCATTTTGTCAATCGTCGTGTTTGTGAATAATATTTGAAGAAAATTAATATAAAATTTGTGAATCGTTATATTTGTTTGTAATATATTACGAGAGAAAACAGATCCATTAAGATTGATGAATATTCGTAAAATCAATGTTAAAATAATCGTCATGTTTATAAAAATAATTTTCAAATTAATAAAAAGAAATTAATACATCTAGATGTATTATATAGTTTAAACAAATTAATCGATTTTTTTCTTTCAAACGATTAGATAATTTCAAGGATGAAACAATTATTATTATTATTTTTCTTCTTCTTCTTCTTCTTATTATTATTATTACTATTATTTATTTATTTATTTATTTATTTATTTATTTATTTATTTATTTATTTATTTATTTATTTTTTAAGATATGGCGAACGAGGATAAAAATAATAAGAAGAAAAGTGTTAAGAAGGAAAGCGAAAGTGACATCGAATTGGCATATATAAATAACAAAAAGATACATCAGAAGAAAATATGTTTCTTCTGTCAATATTCATTTTTTCTGAAACGTGTCCTGAGATTGGTGATAAGGGAATATCCATTATACATGACGATCTTATTGATACGATTGAACATATTAGACGGATCTATAATATTGCATAAAAAAAAGATAGTGAATTTTTTGAGATTGAATAAAAATCAAAGTGGATTTTATCCGTCGGGAGAGGATTTGGCATCTCGCTCGAAAGAATATTGGAAGATACCAGGAGTAAAGAATAATCAAAAAATTGAACGAAATGAAGAAGTTAATCGATTGGAAAGATTTCGAAGATATTTCATACGTTCGTTAAATATAAACCGACGTAATGCGATCAGTGAGAGGTCAATGAGTAAGGATAACAAAGACGACTGTGGTATTATCGATTCATTTTTATCCAGATTAGCTGAAAACCTCCATATTGAAAGTCATTCATTGGAAGCTTGCATCGATCACGTTATAACGAGTTACAATGATATTCTTTTAGATATTAATTTTCAAAAATTAACCAGAGCGAGCGCTAAAAGCGAAGAAGTTATTGAATGTACGATAATCAATATGTTCTGGCAACCGAAAGCATTAAAAATATCGAAAAGGAAAAATCGACATGATAATACTAAAAATGATTTGAATAATGATGACAGTTGGTTCAAAGCAGTTGATCGTGGTTGCGTCGTACCATTTCATTCGAACATATATACTTCCTATTTTGACAATTCATCGATCGATCAAATTTCTAAAAATTTATTTAACAAATGCATACACGAGATCGAAGAGAATTCATTGAATTATTTCAGTTGGTACATCGATGAATATTTTTATCACGATATCGTTTATCCGCGCAGTACATTCTCGTACGAGCAATATCTTAATTATCAAAAATTACAAAAGATTTGCAATCCCAAGGTCACAGTCGATAAAACTAATCCATTGGAACTTTGCATACCATTTGCACACGTGATCACGTCAAACTTTTATTCCCATCACAAATACGTTAGAAATTATATGCGTGATATATGTTTGTTCTCCAATTCGATGATTCGTATCGATAAGGATATTCCATTTATCGTTAGATCCCTTAATCCGTTAACGCGTATGCATATATTTCATATTGTTTATAAAAAATACTTTTATACCAGGCCAACTTACGAAAATCTTTTCAAAGGTCTCGTTCTATTGAAAGACGCGATGTGCAGATTAAAATTGAAGGATTTGGCCATGTGCAAAATTGGTTGTTGCTGCGAACGACTTGATTTTGATAAAGTCATTAGAATGACAGAATTTATTTTTCTCAATACCAATATAAATGTACGAATTGGTTTGAATCTGATGAAATGTTGCCATTTTAAATCACGTTCCGTAAAATACGATCACGAAGAATGTATCGATCTTCATTTGAAAAGGATCGATCGATATTTTTCTTACGATACCAATGACACCTCCAAATCCGACGAATATTCGAGCGATGAGGATTAATTTGAAAGAAAAAAGAAAAAAAAAGAAAAAAAAAAAACAAAAGAAAAATATATAAAGGAAATTGTTGTGTCAATCAAAAAAGACAAAAAAAAATTAAAAAGCAAAAAAAAGAAAACAAAAAAGAAAACAAAAAAAAAACAAAAACAAAAGAAACCTCCAAGAGTACCTGCACGAAATTATAGGAATTGTCAAATCCCCATAGAAAATATTTTTCGATATATTTTGCTCATGTGAATCCTTGTGTCATCAAATTATTATTTATTACATGTTTATTATATTCTATATAATCGTAAAATATATAAAAAAAAAAGAATCTATTTATTTTCTCGATGTAGGAAAATGATGTGATAATTGTTCGATGTTAATTAATGATGAAATGAAATGTACCTGAATGTTATATCAGAAAAATCTTATAAAAGAAGATAATATACGTCTAATCATATCTATTTTGTCTATTTATCTATATCTATATATTCTGGATGTATATCTATGTGAAACATCTAAAAAATTGTATTTTAAATATGTCTAATATATAACAATAATGAAGACAGTGATTATAAAAAATAATCAATTATATCTTATATTATAAACAAATGTATGGAAACAAATGTATGGAAACAAATATATATGTAATAATAAATATGAAAAATTATTCTATGTTAAAAATAATCATTCATCATGTCTTCTGTCCTATAAAAAAAAAAATCACAGATATGAAATAATAATAATCACAACAACAACAACAACAACAACAATAACAATAATAATAATAATAATAAAACAGCAAAAATATATTATGGTTAAAAATAATAACAACGTTTACGAACGAAATGCGAAAAGTAAATAATAATAAACAAACGAACAAAATTACCATTAAAAATAATCAATCATATTTATTACAGAAAAAAAAAAAAAAAAACAAAAGAGGAAAAAGAATTACTATAAAAAGTAATTACCCAAATCACTTAATACCACACAAAGTATTGAACGTGCATCCACATGAATGGAAAAGAAGAAGCTCGAATGAATCAGCTGATTGCTCGTAAGTAGTACGCATAATAGTACACAAGAAATCATAGTAGAGGGCAGGTCATTCCCTGGTTCGATATCGATCGAGCGCGGGAAATTTTTCACTCGCATTTTTTTCTAAATGGCCAGTGACGCATTTATACTTTTCGAGGCCCTTGACCTCTTTATTTATTTATTTTTTTTTTTTCAATTCTTTTTTTTTCTTAAAGTCAACATTTTTCAAAATAATAATTCCATAATAATTCATTTGAATAAAATATCAATGGCACAGCATTGTGTGTACGTGATGCTCACATATATATATATATATATATATATATATATATATATATATATATATATATATATATATGTGTATTTAAAAAAGAAAAAAAAATAATAATAATAAATTGTTAAATTTAAATTGAAAAAGAAAGAAAAAATAATTTATAATTAAAAGTTATTGGTTTTAATATTTTATATATATTTATATATATATAAACAGTAATGTTTAAAAATGTTGCTTTAGCTTGCGCGTTAATGATAGATGCGATCCTGCCTAAAGCATAAAAGTATTTATTCAGCCTGAAATTTAATCAAAGCTCCTTTTGAGGGTCAACGAAGGGTTTACGAAAAGGGTTTGCGATTGAAGCTTTTAAACCAAAACAAACACCATATGAACGGGGAACGGCAAACAATATGGTCGAAATATCGTTTGGTGCCAATCGAAAGACCCTCTCTCTCCTCCCCTTTCAACCCTTTAACCCTTTCAACCTTGAATGCCAAACGCACTGACACTTTGAACTTTGACACACATCCAGATTGAAATCATATCACAAAGCATTTCCCACATACGTACATATGTACTTATATAAGAGTACAGGCATTCTGTGTACATGTACAATCGTTATCAAAGCTAATCTGATAAATACGTAATAAGTAACATAATTTTTTATTAGGTCAATATCCAATTTTATTATTTACGAATTAATAAAAGGAAAAAAGAAAAAAAAAACATATACAAACGATCCTTCTAATCACAATTAATTTTTGTAAATACGACAAGATAAATTAATTTGTCTTTTGTCAGATCGATCGATTATTTTTTAATTTCTCAAATAGAATAATAGATAATATGCCGAAATTAAAAGTAACATAAATAAAGGGAATAAATATTAACCATAAAGAGTATAATTTAATACGGTAGAGTGAGACGAAAATGACCTCGTAGGTTGACGATTGCGCAACGAGTGCAAAACGGAAATGAGCTTTAATGGGATAAAAAGGTATATAGGCATTATGGTGGTAGAGCAGTATATTGCAGATTGCATCGCACTCTACACGGGGACTTTGAACGAGAAGGGAAGCCATCTTTATTTCTTCTACGATTCTATTCCATCATGGATTTCGTGGTAATACCGTATTTTTTAGGTTGGTAACTTTGCTCTTTCTCCCTCTTATCAACCAACCCCGCCCTTCCTCTGCTCAGGCCTATTCAGCCCCATTCAATAGTAAATCTTTTCGAAAATAATCTTTTTGAAAATTCACTTTAATCGATAATCCACACTTAATATACATATATATATATATAAAGAAAAAAAATAAACTTTATTTACATTAATATAATCAATCGGTCTGTGCCTTAAAATATAATTCTAACGTTAGAATTCTTTATCAGGAGAAAAAAAGAAAATAAATAAAACTGTCACTTATAATCAAATAAATTATCTAAAATTTTCCATCAGTCAAAATTATTAAGAGAATCGTCGTTGTCGTAATAAAATCTTAACAGGCAATCTTTGTTCACAGTATTAACGTCGTTCGGATCAGTGATCAATGAAACCGACAATTGGAAAATAAATGGCAGCTATTATCAACCGGAATACACTTATTTCGTCAACATGAATTACGAAGCATCTGCGGAAAAAAATCAACCGGCAATTTACAATTTGAATTTAACGTCGGTCATGAAGTGCCAAGCGAAAAACACGAATATCCTTACGTGTTCTTTGGAAAAAAAAATATCTATATTGGATTTGAAACACGACACGTATTTCGATCGAATACAAACAACCAAGGAAATGTTCGAAATACATTTTGATAAATACGGAGTCGATAGCATTCGTGTGCCCACGAAAATCGACGAAAGTGAATACGGCTTGATCAAATTGATCGTTAGCCAATTGAATATTGGTACGGATTTAAGATCACACAGATCGTCAGTGTTTTTTATGGATAAAGAAAATTCTACGAGCGGTAGATGCGACACACTATTCACGGTAGCCCAATTCCCATGCAAAGAGAAAAATTTTACTATAACTAATTACTACGATAATTACAAAATTCGTACGATTTTCGACGATTTTTTGGGCGACACGATCATTTTGAGAAAAAGAAGAAACGTGAGAAAATGCGAGAGATCTCCTCGAGTCTCATCGATCGAGATCAACAATACGGTTAATTTAACGGTGGTTAGTATCGAAGTAATAAAATTCATCCTTAATTAGGCTTTTTCCTTTTTTTTTTTTTTTTTTATATATATATAAAATATTTTCAACGTTTCAGGCATCATCGTACAGTGAGATACATTTTTGCGGGAACTCCTTCGAAAGTTCTACCATAATCGAAGGTAAATCGTTGATTATCGATCACGATCCATATACTTCCGTTTTCCGGCAAGTGATCAATGTCCGTTTGGAGAAGATCGGAAAGAGCATAGAAGATCTATCACTTCCTACCGATATTGCTACCGATATTATTTATTTACATAAAAATGTTGAATCCAATCATTTCGATATGTAATTATTATTAATTAGAAAAATTCATTTCTTTTTTCTTCTTGCGAATAGAAATAACACATTGATATGCAGCAAAAAAAAAAAAAGAACAAGAATTTAGTCTTTTATATTCCTCGCATTCATTCCTTCTATCTCCTTTTCTAAATTCTATTATTCTTTTCTATAAACTTTTTAAAACAATGATATCGAAAATATTTATATTATATAATATATAATAATTAATCGTTTTCTTTGTTATTATTATTTTTCAATCTTAATTCAATTATATTGTCTTTTTATAATACAATAATTTGTTAAATTTGTAATTTTTTCTTTCGTTTTCTTTTTACTTTAATAAATCAAATCAAGGTAATCATTTGTTAGTGAAAATAATAATCGATTAATTTAATGACCTGAATAAAACACGATGATCTCTTAATCGATGCTCCAATTAAGATTATTGAAACTGAATACTCCAAAAAGTATCTGCAAAAGATTCAGGTTAAAAAATTAGGTATCAATTTAAAAAAAAAAAAAAAAAGGTTCTCTCTATACCTACGTCCAAGAGACATAAGAGATCCGACAAAGCGTGACGAATTCTTCTGTAAAGAGCTTAAAACAATGTTGTCCACTTGTTAAAATGAGACTGATATAAAGAAATTTAGAGAAGTGCTCTGATCGTAAAACGTGCGTCATCCTAAAATGATACTGTTGATGACAAGAATGACCAAGACGACAACGTGATAATCCTAACTCTTAATGATAAGTTAACCGACCGTATATAAAAGCAGATTCGTGAGCAAGAAGAACGTTAAATCACTGTAGTACCTCCATACCAAGACAGAGACATGAACCTGACGGTAATCCCATTCTTCTTAGGTCAGTAAAGCTAATCAATCGAGTTACGATCATTCTAATCGTCATAGCATGAGTTATATACACACACACACATATATATATATATATATATATACATATATCGTATCATAATAATTATATAAAACAAATAATAAACGCTTCGGTATAGGTATTATATTTAAAAAGAAAAAAATATATAAATAGATAATAATAAATTAAACGACAAAGAAAAAACAAACAAACAAACAAACAAACAAAAAGCATTTAATTTCAATTTAGCGACACAGTTCGCCCTACCGGAAATAGATATATGGAAGTATGGACCGGAAATAAATTATCAAGCAAACATATTAACAACCATAGTCAACAAGGGAGTAGACGAATGGCTGAGGATTGATTTAAATGGCGCCATGGGATGTCGTTCGATAAATGAAAAGAGTATTCTCTGTCGTATTTCTACAATGAAATATTCTATTATTGACATGTTAAACAACCGTAACACGAGTGAGGACATAACTATAGATAAACGTTTCCAAATTGATTTCAACGAAAATGGCGTCCAGCAAATGATCGTTGAAGCTCCGTTTGACATCGAATATTTGGGATTGGTATATTATTTGGCGACACAGTTTAATGTAGGTGTTAATATTGGTAAAGAATTGATAACGTCAATCCCGTTTGTCAAAAAAGAAAATTGTACTCTTGGAGAATGTGATACCGTTTTTAATATCACTTTGAAAGAAAAGGATCATTCTTCTTCTTCTTCTTCTTCTTCCTTCTCTGCAGAAGAAAAAGAAGACGAAGAAGAAGAAGAAGAAGTGGAAGAAGTAATAGAAAAAGTAATAGAAAAAGAAGATAAGGAAGAAGAAGAAAAGGATTCAATTTCTGACGATCTTGATGAAATAAAATTGACGTTAATCGGTGTGCCCAAAAAATCTACTGACATCAATCTGATTATCGATAAATTTCGAAATTCAAAAAGATGTACTCTTGCCAAAGAATATGTGAGTTGGTTAATAGAAAGCGACGACAAGTCTGAAGTGGTGAGTGTTCATTTTTTCTTTTTCTTTTTTTTTTTTTTTAAAGCACGAATTAAATAAATAAAAAAAAAAAAAAACAAAAACAAAAATTACCATTCCTCTTAATTTCAAATTTCTTTTTCTTTTTTTTTTTTTTCTTTCCCATAGATATCGTCCTTCAGTCGAATAAGTGTTCAAGAAAATGAATCCTTCGAAAGTTTTACGACGACAACGACGAAATCGAAGATTTCGAAACTCGTGATGATTTACGAACTTACCAAAATCAAATTGAAAAGTATTAATCCAGCAACTGGTCCACTTCCCACATTTTCAAATCCATTTATAATAAATTTCTCAAGTGACGAAATGATTCAAAATAATTATATCATATAATGCATATCCTTCAGACGATTTATAATCTTTGACGCATATATCCGTAGTCAATTAATATTCAATTAGAAAACTTTTTCTTAATATATCCGATTATCGATAAAATAGATTGCCAATTTATTCTATTAGGTTAACAAATTTATTATCGATGGATTTGAAGAAGAATATTCAAGAACAAGTTATTAAATATAATTAAACCGATTATATTAACGTCAAATTATTTCATTATACCTATATATCCTTAGAAAATGTTCAATGTCCTACGACAAATATATTATGAAATTTTACGACATTAAAGTAGAAGATTGAAAAATTCTTAATAAATTCGTTTAAATCGTCGTTTCTCTTGTCTCTTCTCTCAACGAGTTGATTGAAATTATTCGACAAGGTCAAGTCGAATTATGTATTATAAGTAACGTGAAAGAACCTTCATGCTGAAAGAACAGAGTCAAACAAATTAAACTCTTCCAACTCCAATCGTTGATTTTCTATTAATGTCATAAATTAGAATAATAATAATATATATATATATATATATATATATATATATATATATATATATATATTATGTTTGGGTTACATCATCCTATCAATAAAGATTGAGGACATTTTTTTGTTTATTTCCATGACGAATATACAAGTTAATAATTTTATGAGTTTACGTCGTACACCTCTTATGGTATATTTCGTATGCGCAATGTTTTCTTTTACTTTTTCTTTTTTTTTCTTTTTTGCATGATCATGAAAACTGATCTATTCGAATGATTATTATATATTTTTATTTTCTTACATTACCAACCATAAATCTTAATCATTATTTTATTCAAATAGGAAATTCTTCAAAATTTCACACACGTGCTTTTTTTTTTGTTTTCTGCAAATTAATTATAAATTGCTATTTATTTTTGAAGTCTAATATGCATGTGCTATTTAAGTTTATTTCGTCGATTTCCTTTTGTTAGTTTAACGATACTTCTTTCCTTTCTTTTCTTTCTTTTTTTCTTCTTTTTTTTTTTTTTTTTTTTTTTTTTATAAAATATTAGGATAATTGTCTTCGACAGATCCACGTTAAAAGATTTACGTATTTCGTTTTTTATTTTTTACTTTTATTTTCGCTTTTATTTTTGATATGATTCGACGATTGTTTGAAATATATTTGTATAAAAAAAAAAAAAAAAAAAAAAAAAAAACCCTTTGTTTATTTTTTTCTTTTCCTTAAGTTAGCTACAGATGGATATGCACATATATTTATTGCACTTTTTAAGAGGACAATTGAAATTCGATGAAAATTTTCAAAAGCGTGCCCCTTTCATTTTCTACTTTCCTTTCGATTTCATACGATCAGTGGCACAATTTTATTGATTTTCTCTTAAATCATATAAAAATCTAATCGCATTGGCGCACGATAAATCTAATTTTTTTTTTTTTTTATGGGGAGCTCGTTCTTCTTAGAACTTCTTAATTAAGCTCAAAAAAATTAGATACGTTTACAGATACGCGTGAAAAAAAAAAAAAAAAAAAGATCATAGCTTTGGTGAGCATCGTTGATTCTAATCTATCGGTAGACATTTTTCTCTTTTATCCTTATTCGTAATGCTCTAATTTTTTTTCCTTCTTTTTCTTTTTATTCTTTTTTTTTTATTTTTTTATTTATTTTTTTTTTGTTTTATCATTCGACATCGTACGAATCTATTTGATAGAAATCGTAAAAAAAAAAAAAAGAAAAAAGAAAAAAAAAAGAAAGACATTCTGTCACTAAATCTTATCAAATTATATCGCATTAGAAAATCGTAGAAAAACATGATTACAAATTATGTACCGCTTTCTTCTTTATCGTTTTGTAATATCATTATTGAAAAAAGTTACAAAATGTTTACTATGAAACACATTTTACTTCGGAGGGCGGCTTCATAAAATGCTTCTGAAAAAATTCTAGAAAAAATTCTAGAAAAAATTTGGAATGTTGTATTACATTCTTGAAAGAGCATACGTGTAAAAAATCTTGCATAAACATCGTTTATCGATTTTTTTTTATATCCTATACTAGAAAGGTTATTTTCTATAAACCTTTTGATTGACATTAACATGATTGCAAAATTGTAAAACAATGTAGCTGTAAGCTAAGGACAGTCCTTTTATATATATATATATATATATATATATATAAACGCGTACCTGTGTGTGTACATATATATATATAAGTATATATACATATATATATATATATATACACACGTATATATCTAGCATGCTATCCATCATCAAAGCACTCCACACAAATGATGATAATAAAAATTATAATTTAACGTTGAGCAATGAGATTAATTAATTTTTGAAAATATTTTTCGATTGGTATAACTACTTTCGTTCCATCGCACTTCGATGAAGTGCACCAAAAAAAAAAAAAAAAGATGAGTCAAGAGCTCTTATCATTTTAAGTTTGAACATAACTTAAGCACATAACAGTTCGATCACAGTTTACAATTTTTCTCTTATTTAAATGATTTAGATTTGGAGCGACGCAAAGATGAAGGACATGATTTAACGATTAAAAAAATATACCGAGAAATCCAATGAATATCCAATGAAGAGAGTTACCGATGAGGAGAATCGTTTCTATCATTTCATAAGTATCTAATAAGTATAATAACACAGCAAATATTTATTTATTTTTTTTTTTTTTTTTTTGATTCTCCTGGCATTATATAAAAAGGGACATGCATATACACACACGCGCGCGCACACACACACACATACATAACAGTACGAACATCTATTTTCTCTTTCTGTCCCGCCATTTTCTATTCTCAAGTTTGATCCTAACGAATCGTGAAAAAGAAGCTATCCTAACCTACGTATATACAATTATTATTATTATATAATAATAATAATAATTATTATCATTATTATTAATATTAATATTATTATTATTATTTATTATTATTATTATTTATTATTATTATTATTATTATTATTATTATTATTATTATTATTATTATTATTATTATTATTATAATTATTATTATTATTATTACGTTGTTGGAAGAGACATAGAGCACGAGGAAATGTAATGCTCTATCAAAAGTTCTCGCGTAGGAAAGTAACGGCACGACGGTAAAAATATGGCTCGACATTATTGACTGTTATTCACGTTATTTTGCTGCTTTACTGAATCCATATTGGGGATGTAGTCCATCGCCATCAAACAGGCGAACACGGTCATCACCATCTTCGGTTTTACCTCGGTTATGTCTTCTGGTAACGCATAAACCCGAGCACCACATTTTCGTGCCAAGGATATCGCATATTTGGCGTTGTCAAGGTTTTCCTACAATTTCAATAATTTAATTAGAACAACGTTGAACTCTCCGAAGTAACAATTTTATATCTAACATTATAACTAATTATTACAAATGACTCACTTCCTCTGTACCACCCTCCTTAACGAGATCATAATTAACAGACCCGGGTTTGATAGCGTCGATCAAATCGATCACTACTTTACCATCCGATATCGCATAATCCTGAAAACTTTTGATACTACTACTCTTCCCTGCTCCTTGCAATTTAGAATTAACCCATTGTACGATCTCTTTTTCGACCAGGGTACTGCCCTGCGTACCAGTCAATGACGTCAAAATTGACAAAGTATAAGACCTCATCAATTGCCAGATGAGAGCCAATGTCAAGGTCGCGTTCCCATCATTAATATCCTGTCCTGCTATACCGACCAATGAAAAGTTCATCTGTTTTCCAAGTTCAACCACGTAATTGCAGTTCTCTAATTTCTCCATGAATTTTCTTAACTTGGTAAACTTTTTATGAACTTTGTGCCAATTTACTGTACCGGGTTTTATGATGTCATATAATTGAAAGATTACTAATCCATCGGCAAGATCGGAATAAAGCCAATTGACGTGAGGTACCACACCCATAGAATTCATCCAATTTCTATATGTTTTCTCTTCCCGAGTCTCTTCTAATGATTCCAATCCTTCGATGTTGTTCTCAGGCTTATCCAGGCCAGGATAATTGTTAAACATGTTTGCGACGAATGCCAGATTGAGTTTATAAATACCATTGACGACATCACTGGGTGTAACAAAACTGCGACAACCTAATTTTGCAGCTTGTTGAAGCATGATTTCAGCTCGTGACAAATGATTTGGTTCCATTAAAGCTTCGACGGTGACGCCAGCAGTATTAGGTGCAATTTGTTTAATCAAGTAAGTATAAATTTCAGAATCCGTGATGTCTGATTGGAAGTTATTGCATCTTCTAGCGATACCAGCATTTTCTAAATGATGATTAACCCATCTCAATAGTATAGACTCGGGAGAAAGTTTTAGAAGATCTTCAATACGTTCACCATCTTGTAATAACGTCGCCAAACCAGGACAATTCTCTAAAGTAATTTGATTGAATAGACCGATTCTAATAATTTGCCATAAGAGACCTAAAACCAAGTGAGGTGATCCTTTGGTAAGATCATGAGCATCAATATTGATGATATTGCAACCAATAGATTGTGCCGATGATAATGCAAGCGTCAAATTTTCATGCTTCTTATACAATGTCAGACTCTTCTTGTTGATGGTTCTTTCGTCTATGGTATCCGGACAAGAATGATTGATGATTTTACTGTAAAAATTTATTGAAAAATTATCGATTAATTTTGTATTCTCAATTTGGATTTTATTTTTAAGAGAAAACATAAGCAAAAAAAGGAAGATGAATTGAACAAAAAAAAAGAGAAATACCTACCAAAGAAGTATACCATCTTTGACCTTGTCATAAAGAGTCTTGCCCTCAGAATCGATAGGTAACAAATGTTTCAAATCGGGATCGTGTGCAAGATTAGTATTGATCCAATCACTGAAGGCAAGTTGTTCCTCGAGTCTAACGGAATGAGTCGTACCAACGCTTGACGCTTCCGAAATTCCTCCCAACGTTTCAAGATTCTCCTTTTTCGAGACAACGTGCTTGAAAGTGGACCCAAGTTCGTTGGCCTTAAGCTCCTTACAGAGTTTCTCGAACTCGTCGAAGGACAGCCGGCCCTTGTGTTGTAGTCTCTGTTTGTCGTCATACTCCTCGATCATTTGTCGCACTTTATAGCCGGGCATTTTAAATCCGCAAACGTCCAATGCATTTCGTAGTTCAGCCAGATCGATAAATCCATCGCCATTTGCATCGATCTGTATATACATGCAAAAAATAAATAAATAAATAAATAAATAAATAAATAAATAAAAACAAAACAAAAAGAAAAGAAACAAGGCAGTATAAATAATTAAATTTTCAATCATTAATAATAAAACACACATTAATCGTTTTATAATGTGTCACTCTTATTAAGATATACATACATATATATATATATATATATATATGTGTGTGTGTGTGTGTGTGTGTGTGTGTGTATATTCAATTGTGTTTATTATATTATATATATATATATTTTTTTTTCTATATATAATAATATAATTTATAATCCTTATGATACTATTATAACGTATTTTAAATATAAATATTTTCTATATGAATAATTAGAAAAATTGCTCAGCTATAATATCTGATTAAATCATTACAATGATTAAAACATCTTGTAATGATTTTCGATTATTAATGGTAACTCAAATAACAGAACGATAATATTACAGTGCTCTTCTACGTAGTAAATACTATAGGTATATAGTATGTATGTATATATATGTATGTGTGTGTGTGTGTACATAAGAGCCTCTGTTAGAAGAGTGCTGATCGGGGTTAATCGACCCTACGCGTTCCTACGTAAGCATTCCTCGGAAACAACGTTGGCACTGTCGTCGATCAACGAATGCTTTTCATCGTTAAAACTTGCACCCAAAGAAAAAGAATTTCAAATCTACTCACTAAATTAAATAAACGACCAAAATCACGAAAATATTCTTCCATGATATCCCATCTTCTTAACTTTAAGATCTCCATTATTCGCACGAGAATAAAACCAAACGAAAATTAAAAAAACAAAAAAGAAAAAAAAAAAGCCCCAAAAAAGAGTAGTCCGAAGAAATCCCACCCAAAAAAAAAAAAAAATACGGACAGCAAAAGCTGCGTTAAACTGCTTCTTCGACTGACGTTTACACGAGAACTGAACTATGATGCGTTTACCCTTATCAATCTTATCGTTAAACATACCTGATAATATGAGTAGAAGGAGGAGGAGGAAAAAAAAAAGGAAGAAAAAGAAAAAAAAACCAAAAGAAAGAAAAATAGAAAGAGATGAAGAATATATATATATCGTAGAATTTATTACAAAGAACTCTAACTCTAAAGTATATATATATATATATATATATACACATACATATATATAACGTAATCAAGCATTTATCACTTCTCATGTAGATATAATGGATTAATAGATAGATCATAAAATTGATCTATATAGTACTGTAGATGAATCATCTGTGGGAAAACGCGGAATTTCTCTTCGCTATCCCACGAAAGTGTGTGGGTCGTAAAGATGACAATAAATGAAGAGATTTTGTTTTGTTTACATTTGTAATCACGCGCACGTTGTTTTACTACGAGAAATCTAAAAGCCATTTTGACTCGAGCGAGTTTCCTCTTTCATGATTTTACACAACTCTCTCTCTCTCTCTCTCTCTCTCTCTCTCTCTCCCCTCCCTCCCTTCCTCCTTCAATACCCATTCCCCTTTCTCTATTACATCTCCATCCTCTTTATCTCACCGATACGTAATATGTAAACCGATGTCCAGCTGATAGACACAGGTGATTATTATTCTCACAGCTGATTCAAATTGGCCGAAAATTAAACTTGAATTTATAGGCTTTACTCGTTCGATGGAATCAATGAAATATAACAATGAGAGATAACAATTCTGGTAATAATCGTTATTGATTATGATGTTACATAAATGCTATTTGCGATAAGCTTATTACACAGGTATTCGTCATCGTCGGGTCTGACAATGAAATAAATGCCAGATAGATTGTCGACGATTGGTCACGAGAGATGATAACACCAGTTAGAAATCAGATTATCTTATAGGATATTTCCATAATCGGAGAGATAAATCTTGATATCTATTATAACGAGATTTTTTTTCTTTTTCTTTTCTTTTTCCTTTTTTTTTCTTTTCTGAAAAAAAAAAAAAAAAGGAAAAAGAAAGTTTATTTTTAACTGAGATGAGGATATTTTTCAAGAAGAAAAAGAGAATATGATCTTTATAAGATAATCACTGATATCTATCCAAGGATCTTCATTAAACCGCAAAATCAATTTCTAATGTATTCTTAATGAGAGGAAAAGAAAAAGAAATAAAAAGAAAAAAGAAAGAAAGAAAGAAAGAAAGAAATTACAATGAGTTACCAACTTTGAAAATATTGAAAATAAATCTTGAAAATTTAGAAAAACGAGCAGTAGAGATAATCATCATCATCATCATCATCATCATCATCATCATCATCATCATCATCATTTATATCGATTAAAAAAAAAAAAAAAAAAAGACCATTGCAAGAAGCTCAATTTTCAGAATGTTCCTTAGAAATGAATCACGAGGTCTAATCAGCAATTATCAAAGTATGATTATAAAATATGACATAGAATCAATATGGATCATCGCCGATAATAAATCTAACGATTCTCATGAAAATAAGTGAGACTTTCAAAATGTAGTAACATTGAAAGAAATCACACAGGGAGTTAACAAACACTCGACGTGTACAAGCAACGTTCTCTCTCTCGGGGTCATTCTCTCTCTCTCTCTCTCTCTCTCTCTCTCTCTCTCTCTCTCTCTCTCTCTCTCTCTCGGTCTCTCTCTATCTCTATCTCTCTCTCTTTCACTCCAATACTTTTATCCAGAAAACTGGTTCCACTGGCATCGCATTGCGCCTGTCCCTCAGAGTACCCCAGTATCCCACCCGTAGAAATCGCGATAGAATTACCTTAGAAATAAAAGGAAGAATAACGACTGATATCTCTTACTTAGTTCTTTCACGTTAATAAACGTACATATTCATATATATTTATATACACACATATATATACACATATATACATACGTACATACATACATAATATAATCTCGATTAACACATAGTCCTCTGTCTCTGTCGATTACATATTCTCTCGCTGAGAATAAAGAGAGATAACAAGTAACCCGCTAACTCACTAATATATATTTCAATGACACTGATAACACTTTTATATATATATATATATATATATATATATATATATATATATATATATATATCGAATGATTCATTCTTTCTTTTCATCGTTATTATTATTATTATTATTTTTTTTTCTTTTATATTTTTGTCTTCTTTCTTATTTTCTTTCTTTTTTTTTTTTTTTACTTCGATCAGAGATCACTCGATTACGATGATCGCTCGATCACTCACTTGTTCACTCGCTTGTTCTTTCTTTTGTATGCTCGAAAAATTTCAAAATGAAAGTTCTACGTTTGAGATTAGTCATTCGACTGGCATGATTGGTATTTAAACTCGTGTCGATTGTAAGGAAAACCTTCAAAAGTCACCTTGTCCTACCGAAGACACCGTGTCGCTCGCTAATGGATAATATTATGCTATCTTATCTCATGTCCTAAGATAACGACCGTGTACCAGCGCTTAACCTTCATTAGAATGCGAACTCGAACATTAGTTGTTTCTTTCTTTTCTTCTTTTTTTTTTTGTTTCTTTTTTTTTTCCCCATACGAAATAAATATATACATACGTACATACATACATGCATACTTCTCGACAATCGTAAGAGACGAGAATAACAATTTTATCTAATGTAATTCGATAATCAAACGAAATAAATAAATCGATCGATCGATCATTAGTATAATTAGAATCGATCATTAATATGATCAAAACATTAATTAAGAACGTCGAACGTTAAAATAATAAAATTTTATCGAACGAATATCCAATCGATTTAATCGAATCGTTTAATCAATGCATATGCCTATTCTTGACCTGGAAAGTGGCCTTGAACGCGATACTTTTTCGGTAACGTCATCGTATCTCAGCGATTTAAAAGTATATGAGAAAGAGAGAAAGACGATTCACCAACCACCCACACTCACAACGTCCTCGGGAAACAATTTATGAAGGTCGCACTTTCCATATAAATACATACAAGAGACTTGCATCATGCATTAGAATTGACAATAATTGAAAGGCTTGACACAAGTCAGTATCGTTTGAAGAAATTTTTACGTAGGGGTATGTAAAAATGTATATTACACCTTTATCTATATTAATATAAATTACACTATACTAATACAGTATGTATGTATATATATAAATTAATAGTATAGTATATAATAATATATAAATTATATTAATATTATTATTATTACAATATAAATGATACGTACTAATCTAATAATTTAACTAACGTTAACATATTATAAAACATATTGTTAACATTTTATAAGATTATAGGTATCATCTTAACTGACCGCAATATGTTTACATTTTATAGTGTTCACGCTTGTTATGAATCAATTAATTAACACGTTATTCGAAACGAGGTTAATTAAAGAGATAAATTACTGTCGGGTTGAAATCGAGAGTGCAACTCATTGCGAGTTATTTGATATCGTATTTAAAACATATAGATATGTATGTATTGTGTAAGAAGTACCTACATATAATACATACATACATACATACATACATACATATATATATATATATATATATACATCGTGAATGGATAGATGAATGCGTGTGTATGTGTATATATATATATATGTGTGTGTGTATATAATATATATGTATATATGTGTGTGTGTATATATATTTGTATTATCAGAGAGATATATAAATATATAAATATATATATATATAAAAATTGCTCGTTTAATGGATTCGTGTTGTTTATTTATTCATTGAGAATAACTCGTTTAAAAGGCGTCTAATGCAAAAGCTTATCTCGATTCGCTTTTAGAAATGGCTCGTGTCGCTGAGATTCAAGGAGCGTTAAATTACTCGCGCGGTTAATGCGTGCTCGTGCCCCCATGAAAAGTCGTTTTCTTCGCAAAAGATTATAATTCGTTCTACGTACTAGCATGATCCCTTGCGCAATTTTCCGCCATTCACCATTCGCTCATATCTATCTACAGTTGTTCTAATAACCCCTCTGTAACCTAATTTCTTTTTCTTCTTTTCCGTTTTCTTTTTTTGTCCCTCCCCCCCCCCCCTTTCTTTCTGTCTGTCTAAATGCAAAATCATTTATTGCAAAACTCTTATATTGGAATTTATATATCTTTTTTTTTTTCCTCTTTTTTTATTACTACGATCAATTATTACTTATATCGGAAATATATATTAGAACATAACTATACTGCTACGTGTTTAGTACGATATTGATCGTACTAAACAATATTACGATATAATTAATTTTAATATTATATTATAATTATAATATAATATAATACTAATACTAATAACTAACGAATATTATATTAAAAAGTAATTATATTATATATCAGGATATTTCTTTAGTTTCATACATAATATAATATTAATATTATTATAATACTAATAGTATCATTCTAAGTATAATACAAATTAATTGTAAAATAAAGTATATATAAATATATTAGCATACAGTATTATAATATGAGATATGAATTAATTTTTATACGCTTTATGAGTAGAAAAAAAAAAAAAAAAGAAAAAAAGAAATAAAAAAAAGCCCAGAGAAAATTATGTCTTCGTTCAGATTGCACATTTAATGGCATGAATCATGTAATCGTGATTTAAGCTTTATACTACACTATGTTTATTCTCAAATATTATCGTGCTCCCCTTTCGAATTGATATATAAGTATGTATATATTAGCTTTACCAAACATTACCGGCACGATAATTTAAGTCATAATTCTTTTCTAATAATTGTATATACGATATTATATATGTATAGATCATAACGTGCATAAATAATTTTCTACATTATTAGAATTTTATTTGGATTAGTATGAACGATATATTTTATTTCTTTTCTTCATTTTTTAATTCAATCTATTTTCTAATTTTCTAAATATGTATATATATATATATATATATATATATAATATATATTCTAAAACATATAGTTTAAACATAATGTATATAATATATAAGCGAAGTCATGTAAAATATAATAATGTAAAAGTACTCCTTCCTCGCGCTACAGTGAGACGCTCATTTTCTTGACAATTATGTCGTTATAAAGAACGAGCAAGAATTGTCGTATTACGTGCTAGAAATAAAAAATGGGAAATAATTTCATGAAAATTTGTAGTGCTAATACTTCATGGAGAAAAACAAAAAAAGGATTATACCAGAGAAAAATTAGAAATTCAAGGCCTATTTCTATATTGTTTTTCGTTTTATATTAAAATTTCCAACGTGCTTTTAACCGCCAATTTTCCCCTTATTAAATATATGCCTGTCATTTTGATAATTATCACGAGGAAAATATGGTTACACTCAATTGTCGAACGATAATAAATGCAAAGGAGGAAATTTCATATGTAATACGATTAGAACTTCTTTCTTGTTTTTTTTTTTCCTTTTTTCTTTATTTTTCATTCATTTATTTTTTTTCATTTTTTCAGGAATGAGAATTAAATAATATATATCTGTTAATAATATTTATAAAAATAATTTTTCATTAGAATTAATCATATATATATATATATATATATATATATATATATATATATGTGTGTATTAAATATATAAAAATCTAAATATATATATAGGTGCTGAGATGCACCAAAATAATAAATAAGACAAAATTAATCAATCTGTAACTCGAAGCAAACTTATCAAGCATGATACCGTAAAAAGACATATCCGTTCTGACTCATCAATCTAGAGATACCTTATATATACATATATGTGTATGTATATGTATATATATATATATATATATATATATATATATATATATATATATAGACGTATGCGTGTTCGTATATTTATCCAGAAGACCGACCAATCGAGGGAGGATTCTTAGTACTTGAATCCGTTGGTTGCTCTCATTGAAATTCTCTGCAGTCGAAGATTTCAAAGAAGAAGTAAAAGGAGAAATAAAAAAAGATGAAAAAGAGAAAAGATTTGATGGTCTCGGTAGGCTGATTTCGCAGAACGAAAATATTATCGTTTGTTCCATTCGATATTATATATATATATATATATATATATATATATATATATATATATATATATATTTCCTATTGTTGCTATCAAACCTAATCACTTTAATTGCCATTCTAATTTTCAACTACAGGATGGATACCTCAAAAATAATTGGATCCTAAGTGATAACCCAAAAGTTATCAACTGATAATAAAAACCTATTTCAAAACTTTTAAGGCTATTTTATATATTTTCTTTTTTTTTATTTTTCAAATTGTAAAGTCTACTAACAGCCTAATAAAAAAAAAATAAATAAATAAATAAGAAGAAAACTAATTTTTATAATCACCTAAGAAATTCTTATCTATCTTGTGGTATTCACCACAAAAGGAAAACGAGAATCAATTAAAAAGAAAAATTCATTGACGTCATCATAAAAACAAAACAAAAAAAATCAGATTAAAGAAAAGACCATTGCCATAATCAAAAGAATAAAAAAAAAAAAAAAAAGAAAAAGAAGAAGAAGAAAACAAAAGAATAGAAAATCATTTGAAAAATGTGTGTTCATACCTAACGTTTGTAAAAACATAGTAAGGAAAAATTAATTACAAGTACAGGGACGTAATAAGAATTCTAAGCGTGGGAAACGAGCCGACAAAGCATAGTATAGTGTACATACATTAGCTTAACATAAACCTTAAGCATCTAACTATATATATATATATATATATATATATATATATATATATATATATATATATATATATATATGTATATATATATGTATATAGTATACGTGAGAATGAGATAGAGGAAAGTAGAGGTATTGTTAGTCTGAGAAAGAGACTTCCTTCTCTCTGAAATTGTCCTTTTTTTCTTTTCTTTTTTATTTCTCTTTAAAAAAAATACATTAACACGAGGAAGTAGTAGTAGAAAAAAAAAAGAAAAAAAAAAAAATACGTATGTTAAATATCAAACGCTATTGTTGAGTTTAATAAAAAGAAATCGACGGAAAAAAGAAGCTCGTTAATCTTACGAACTTTTATATATAACAATTCTCTATTTAGAAAATTTATTATAATAAATTATTGTAAACGCTATGTATATATACACATTTCTTTTCTTTGTCAATAATGAAAATATTCAAACGTAAAAAATGATTTTCCAGAGAGAACAAAAAAAAAAAAAACTGATGCAAAGAGTAGAACAAGTGACAAGTATATAACATAGAGATATATACAGGTTGTTAATTAATCGTTAATTAATCGACAAAGTTCTTAAACGATTCGGAAAATCTATTAGTTTTTACCAATTATTCTTAACCCTTTGAATGCTATGGGCGCACATATGCGTCCAGCGAAAGCTATCGATATAGACTATGGACGCGTATACGCGCTCGGCAGATGCTATTAGTATGGACTATGGATGCAAATACGCGCCTGGAAAAAATGATCAGTGTACTATGGTCAAATGTATATATTCGGCAATAGTTTCTATTGCGCGAAAAAGTATTCAGTCCCCGGCAATCGTCAGCGCCAGCCGCGCGCCGTCCATACAGATTGCATAGGCCACGAGTATTCAGCACTGAAAGGGTTAAAAAAAAAAAAAAAAAAAGAAAAGAAAAAAGAAAAAAAGAAAGAAAAAACCTAGGATCGAATGGTGGGTAGGTCCGCGTCGCGGGAAAGTTTCTAGTTTTACGATATGAAAAAATAAGAAAAAGGAGAACAAAATTTAACATGAAAAAAAAAAAGTCCCGAAGCAGAGCAATCGATTTTTCGCATAAAATAAAAGGAAGAAAGAAAAAAGAAAAGAAAATTAATAATCACCTGGAAACTTTTAATCCATTCTGTAGATGTAGATCAGAGCAAGATTTTTACGCAATGTTCTTATTT